>NC_142091.1:48110934-48378434 GCF_054644295.1 Miniopterus natalensis | reverse complement strand
GGGAGGGGAGGGGCGGGGAGGGGAGGGGAGGGGAGGGGAGGGCAGGGAGGGGAGGGCAGGGGAGGGGAGGGGAGGGCAGGGGAGGGGAAGCATTCCTGACACCAGCATATCCTACCGATTCCCAGTTCCTCCACGGGTGGTGAGTGACTATGGACTGATCCTCTCGTGGCCCACTCAGTAGCTAGAAGACAACCCAGGAGGCTTTATCTGCGATGCTCTTTTAGAAATTGCTTTAATTAACGAGCCATTATAAAGCCCCTAATGCTGACTGGGTATCCCTGGCTGGAGAGGACTGGCCTTCTCTAAAGAAGCAAAGACAAAGAAAACCTTTTCTCTTTTGATTTGTGAGCCCCAGGTTGCTCCAAAGCCTGTCTTCAAAGATTGTTTTTCCCATTTCATGCCCGTCGTTTTTATTTTCTGATACCTGCTTAGAAATAACCTTGTCTTTCTGGTACTTAGTTCTACCACATAAATCCTTTTGCCATTTCTAAGAAACCGCAGACCTGCTCTGACAGCCTTCCCGGCCCCGCCGCCCCAGCGCGGCCCAGCACTGCCCCCTAGCCCGGCTTAGTGTGAACACATTTAATGAGCTTGCTCCCGTGGAGGAGTCAGGTGGAATTTGTAAAATGGAATTTAATTGGGGCTGAATAAACTTCACTTTAACATTCCTCACACAGCGGCCTCTGCTCATCGGCGACAACAGTCTGCATTTGCTCTGATTTGTCACAGAATCTGGGGCCTGCAGCACCGTGCCCAAAATAGAAAGCAGCGATGGGAACCCCGCAGCCTCCGGAGCCGTCAGTCCCGCGCGGCTCAGCTCCACGCCCCTGGGGGAGGCTCCGAGCCCTGAGCTCTCTCTCCCAACAAAGGATCCGGGAAACTGCCGGAAGGCTCGGGCGGAACTTTGGGGCAGAATTATAAGCTTTCGTTTAATGAAGAGCTGGCCTGGTTAATGGCTGCGTAATGCCCACTGACCTCATGCTGCCTTTAGGCAGCCTTAGAAAATGGGGAGCTCCCACCATATATAGATGGAGAAAGCAAAATGAGCCCCCTAACTGGTGAAAGTCTAAGCGAGCTTAGCGGGAAAGCCTGCCTTCCACCCAGGGGCTCCCCATTCCTGTGGCCTCTGAGAAAGCCGCGGTGCTTGCTGGTTTTAGAGTGGATGAGGGCTTGTCCTTTAGGGTAAGGCTGGGGGTGGGGCACATGACTAACCCAGAGGGTTACTTGTACACAGATCTCTGGAGCAAGGAAGGGAGGGGAAGGGGGAAGATTGATTGGGGTGACCTGGATGGCAGGATCTTTCTCTCTCCACTTATGGAAATAGGGGGCATACTTAGATTCAAGTTGGCAAACAGACTTCATCTTGTGTGACAATTTAGTGCACTGGTGGTGGCTGCCTGGAAGACTGTTGAAAAGAATTTCAGTTCTCTATCTAGGATCCAGGAGGAAAAGGTACTATGATTATCAGTTGTACAGCGTGACTGAGTTTGGAGAAGAAACTTTGCCCCCATCCACGGATGGTGAATTAGGAGATTTGGGGGTGATACCCAATGAGTTAGTCACCTTCGGAGATAGTATAATGACTTAACATGACACATAAGACACTTCATGATATGGGCCTCAGCTCTTCCAGCACCTTGTCCCACCTTACCTCCATCTCTCACTTTATAATTCCAGCATGGTTCTCTGAACGGCCTTGGGCAGACAGGAAATCTGTGGCAGGGACCCTTGGCACTCTGCCCCTTCAGAGAACAGGGCAGAAGCCCCAGCGGCACACTAAAGATGCTGGAGGCCCAGGGGTTTGGAGCTGCAGATCCCAGGGGCAAGCAGCAGCGGCAGGGAGAGCACTAGGGGTGTTAGCCTGAGGCAATAATCCGCCCGGAGTTATACTCAGCCGGGACCCAGCAAAGCCTTTGGACCAGAAAGAAGATCAGGAGAGAAGGGTTACTGGACAATGGGGGTGCCCGGCTCTAACTGTCTTTTGAGAAAAGCCACCAGTCAGGAAGGATGGGGCTAAATTGCATTTCCTTGATGAAGGAGTTGAGGAAATCGGGTATTTCCCCGAGCAGTGCCCCTGACAGCGGGCTGTGGGATTCCTAGACTTGTGTTATTGAAGAGGAAGTGAGGCCTGGCTCTCACCCCACCCAGCGCGGTAGGCAGCCAGAAGACGGAGGCGGGCAAGGCTCTGCAGTCCACAGCTCAGTGGCGTGAGCCACGGGCACATCATTTAAGTTCCAGTACATCTCAGTGTCCATTTCGTCATCTATGAAATGGAAACTACAAGACCAAGGCCGTAGGGTTACTTGTTTATTCACAGATTGCTCATTTTTTATGTGCTGGCCAAGAGCCAAGCACCAAGATAGTTTCTGAATGAACAAGATACAATCCCTGCCCTCTAGCCAGGAATTTAGGCACAAAAATAGAAGGTCAGAAAGCAGAGGAAATGCCTGCCTGTTTTTTCCATTTTAAGTGTCTATTTTCTAATACCCAGTTACACGACTATAAAGGCGACTGACACTGAGCTTGGAACATAGTAGGCGTTTGAGAAATAGTGGATGAATCTGAATCTGACAAGGGCAGCCCGAGGGAAGCTTGGAAGTTAGTGGAGGCGGGGCAGGGAAGGGAGATTTTGCCCACACCGCCTTCAGGGGAAGCCTTTGGGACCCCATATTTGCCTATGAGCCCCACCCACACTGACATTAGCTTGTAAGCAGTCTCCCTCGCCCCTGGCTGCCTCCCTGAGATCTCAGCAGTTCAGGTGTCTGAGGCCATCCTACCCACCCCCTGTCACCAACAAAAGGAACAGCTTGGATCTTGCCCACAACCCCAGATTTGCCAGTCTGCATCCATTTTGCCCTTCCTTCCCCCTCACCCGTGGGGGATATGCCTGAAATGGTAGATAGTACCAAACTCTGTATATACTATGTTTTCTCCTATACATGTTACCTCTGATAGAGTTTACTTTATAAATTAGGCACACTAAGAGATTAACAGCAATGACCAATAATCAAGTAGAAAAAAATGTAACAATTCACTATAATAAAGGTTATGTGACTGTGGCATTATTAAGTAAAATAAAGGTTACTTGAACACAACGCTGTGATACCGAGACAGGCGATCTTATAACCGAGCCAGCTTCCAGGTGACTGAGGGGCAGGCATTGCGTGGATACGCTGGACAATGGGGTGATTCTCGTCCTGGGCAGGACCGGGAGGGACGGCGAGAGATTTCATCACACTACTCAGAATGGTGTGCAATTTAAAACGGATGAGTTTATTATTTCTGGAATTATCCATTTAATATTTTGGGCCACGGTTGACTGAGGGTAACTGCCATGGAAAGCAAAACTGTGGATAAGGGAGGACTACTGTATTCCCTAGGTAGGCGCCGCTCCGCGTAGGTGTATGCTCAGGGGTGACGGCTCTGAGGCCGAGCTGAACCCACACATGGTGGCTCCCTCTTCCAGTCACTGCTCTCCTACTATGGTTATTAACCCAAGATGCAAAATAACCCAATGACATGGAAATAACAGGGAAAGTGTTCAAATTAACCAGCCAGACAGGACTGATAATTTAATCTCTTTCACTAGCAGAAAGAACAATACTTAGTGTCTTTAACGCCTACTAAATGTACATGAAACAACTTTGCCAATAGGTGGGTAATCAAATTGTTCTGAATAATCTAATCTGGTGTTTTCCTGCTTCCTCTTCATGCTAATTTATTCTGGCATGGCTTTTCGGTAATGAAAATCTGTTCTTACAGAATCCATTTCATAGAGATTTTCCATATTAAAATGGAGATGGAAGTGTCGTGGAGAATTAGATTACTTGTCCTTGGCGTGGGGTGGCCTGGGAGGGGCCTTTGTCTCATGGTGGACAGCAGATGGCATTAATTGAAGAGAGTAGTAAGTGTACCTTTCATAGCAGGCCGGTGATTGTTTTTAAAGTGTGGTTTCCATCTAATCAGAGCCCCTTGCCTGCACAGACTTAATTTGTTCCTTTCCTCATGAAATTTGTTAATTTTCAAAGCATTTTCAGCCCTAATCATTACCACCAGGGTGAAAAACTAGTTTAAATAAACGCCTCAGCGACTAGAACATGTGTTGGTCTCTCATTCCAGAGAAACCCTTTCAGGGCAAACCACATCCTTAGCATCAGAGGCAAAAGAACGGATTGATAAATAAACATTCATTTGGGGAGCACCTACTGGGCACAGGTCCCGCGCTGGGGCTGGGGGTGGGGTACAGTAGTGAACACTACGACTCCCACCCGCCAGGAGCCAAGGTCTCTTGTGGGGCCCTCTAACTTCAGTGTGTGGCAATCGCCTGGGGAACCTGTTAAAAATGTGAGGTTCTGGGACCTGTTCACAGCGATTCTGAATCAGCTAGTGCTCAATAGATGTTAGTTGCCAAAGACGACCCATATATATCACGTACTTCATAAATGTCTTCAGGTAGTTTACTGCATTCATGTCATAGTGTCACTTGGCACCAGCCCCTTTTCCTAAACACTCCTGGGAAGATCTTCAATATGGGTCAGGCACTCTTTCCAACAGTTAGGTGAACAATGTATAATTCATATCAAATACAATTAGTTGGTTATTGCTGCAGAGAGTAGGCATCTCCATGACCCTGATCTTATTTATTTCACCCAGCTTAATATTAGCTTTCATTGATTCTTCAGCACCATTTTCTAAACTCTCCTATGGGGTAATATTAATATGTTCCTAAGTAATATTAATAACAACAATAACAATAATAAATATTCACTGGCAACTTACTACGTGGCAGTAAGCTCTTTGCATGCTCTGTCTCACTGAATTCTCACAACCGCCCAGGTGACATACACTATGGCTATCCCCCATCTTATAGATGAGATCCTTCATCAGTGGGGGTTTCCCCAGATGCCTGCGGGGGTGGGGAGCTAGACAGTCCATCTGGGATTTCTGGGGATCTCCTGCCATCCTGGTTGGTGCAGGAGTGAAAGGCTTCCTGGAAATCAGGACTTCCCACATTAAAACTGGGCAAATCGAGATGAGTTGGTCCCCTTGCTCTTTGGGGTTTGGAGGGGGGACACTAAAATCCAAACAAAGATGGGTTCAAATTCTGAGTGGAAAGCTGAGTCCTGGGAGCCAAAGAAGGAATCTAAGTGCTTCATCTAAACCTAAGAGATGAGAAGCAGCCAAAAGTCAAGGAAAAGGAACGCGAATGCCGTGTTTGAGCGCCTGGCTGTGGTCTGGGACGTTGCTCCGAACGGGTGGACTTGGCTTGCCGGCTACGGTGCGGGGCACGGTGGGCCAGCCAGCTGCAGGGGACAGCTGTGCTCCCCTGCGCTCTTCCTTGGGTGGGTGGTCCTGAGGCTCCTCCAGGAATGCCGGTGGTGCGCTGTGTTCCAGGGCGTTCTGGGGCCATCCCCAGTCCCACCTCCTGGGGTCGCTTAGGAAAAGCAGTGGCAGGATGGCAGGAGTGGCAGCTGAATTCCTGTTGCCTGGGAGCATGTGGAGAACAGCTTCATTCTCACCCTCTCTATGGAATAACTAAAGTTGTCCAATGTGCCCTTGGCTCGTACCTCTGCAAGGCACACGCCAAGTGTCAGGTGGACAGAGAAACACAAACCCCAGTCCCCAGGTGACAGAAGGCCTCAGGAGTCATGCCCGCCCCCCCAAAAAATGTCTGAATTCTTTACTCCTGGCTACAGAGTTTCCCCCAGAAGCAGCCGACAGCTGCCTGGAATGTAGAAACCAAGGAGCGAACGGAGCTTAGAATAGACTGTTGAGTCCAAAAATCTAAGGAAGAGGCTCTTAGAAGTCTCCAGAACCAAATGAACCAGAAGTGGTGAAGAACAAGGAGCAGCTATGAAATCTGAAGTCCAAGGAATAAAAAGCTGGAATTTGAGGTTCAGAGCAGCCAGGAGTGGTCAGGGACAATTGTCTGTGTCAAGTGTCACTGTCTGCAGCTGGCTTTTGTGGCCAAGGACTGCCTGGTGTGTATGTGTGGGCAGATGTGTTTAAAGAGTCAGAAAAATATTGTAGGAGACACACGACTTCATAAGGGGGAAGAGATGAGTTTTCTTTCATTGGTGTTCGGCACTGTGTCACTCCCACCTCTTCTAGCCTCCATCCCCGGGCTCATTTTTGACTTCTGGACTCCTGTGCAGGCCTTTCTCCCAGCCAACACACAAACACCTTTGCCCCCTTCATTCTATATTTATTATCTGCTTACTATTTCAGTTATTTATTGCTGTGTAACCAACCATCCCCAAACTTAGCACTTTAAGACAACACCACTTTTGCTCACGATTCGCTGGGTCAGCTGGGCAATTCTTCTGGTCTTTTTCTTTTGGGAGGAGGGGACCTCTGCAGTCAGCTGGTGGCACAGCTAGGACCGTATGGTCTAGCACAGTCTCATTCGCGTTTCAACAGCTGGCATGCTGGCTGAGGTCTAGAGGACCTTTGTTGGGACAGCCCAACTGCGTTCCATGGGGTCTGTCATCCTCCAGGAAACTAACCTGGAATTTTCACGTGATGACAGATGCATTTCCAGCAGCAGGCGAAGTTAAGCCTCAGTGCTCCAGCGCTTTTAGAGCCTCACGTGCATCACATTTGCTAATGAGGGCGAGCCAAGTCACGCAGTCGAGCTCAGAGTCAGGAGAGAAGGGACAGACTCCACCCTTAGCCAGACGAGCTACAAAGAATGCGTGCCCGTGTTCTGCAATTTAACACGCCTTCTCCATGCCAGGCACTGTCCAAACTGTCCACG
The DNA here is from genome assembly GCF_054644295.1 of Miniopterus natalensis. Classification (NCBI taxonomy): domain Eukaryota; kingdom Metazoa; phylum Chordata; class Mammalia; order Chiroptera; family Miniopteridae; genus Miniopterus; species Miniopterus natalensis. Next base: position 48,371,677 of record NC_142091.1, on the reverse strand, counting down.
GTGCCGTGATGTCACCATGTAAAAGACTGACGCAAGGTCCCTGAGGGGTGTGAATGTGATCAGGAATCACTTGGAGATGACTGTTTATTGCTTGGCTGTGTTGAGAGCCCTGCTAAAGCTTGAAGTGTGATGGTTTGCAATGTGGGACCGTTGGCTGGCTGTGTGATTTTCCTCCAGTAAGACCTAGCTGCTGAGGGGCAAAGTCAGGGAAACCGGTTGTCAAGGTGAGTGCAGTCAACACAAAAGGGACTGAGGACCTAGGGGGTATTAGGGAGGCTATGGAGTGTGCACTGTGAGTCCAACAGTGGGCTGTGGACAGAGGTGAGAATGTCATTCACAATGTTACACTTTCTACAGAAGCTGTCACAGGGTGTCCCATGATGGGGACCTGCTGTTTTCTGGGGGTAGCAGGTGACCAGGCATCCTAGCCTCTCTGTAATGAGCCAGGAAATCAGTTATAATTTGGGTTGTTTACAAAGAGAGCATCTTAATTGTGTAAAAGGCTTGCGATTTTTCTCTGCCATGAAACACAGATACCAACTGAGGCTGCTGCTTAAACAGCCTTGAACTCAGGGCACCTGCTGGGAGGGATGGCCCTCTGGTTTCTTCCCATGAGCACCGACAAGTGGCAAGGGCCTGAGTAGAGAGCCAGAGAGAGCCAGCAAGACCGCAGTGCCCTGTGGGCAGTTGCCAACCAAGGCGGCGGCAACTGGACTTTCTGCAAGTGGTAGAGAGAGGGGAAGTTCTGCTTGAAAGGCAATTATTCTGACTTTGATAACTATCAGCTATCTGGGGGGGGGGGGGGGGTGGCTATTGCCAGACTCCTAGGGAACAGGGCTGTCATCCAGGCAGGAATGAATTACTTCAGAACATGTCGAGGTGGGAGCGTCCTGTACCTTCCTGAGGGCTGTGTGGGGGCACATGGCATGACTCACTAGTGGCACTTTCCCACTCACAACTCAGGGGGATCACAAAGAGGGAACAGCTGCTGAGACTTCTGGGCAAACTGTGAGCAGAGTGAAGGCGCTGTCGTTAGGAACCAGGCAGAATTCTCCAGCCTCCATTCTGCAGACACTTGAAGGGCTCTGGTTGCTTGGGGCACCATTTCCTGGCTTCCTTTGGCTGCTTTTTGAGGTGTCTCTTGGAGGAATCTAGGAAGTGTTTGGAGTGAGACAGCTGGATCCTGACCTGTGGCTGGGTCAGCTTGCCAGAGTTTCACAGGCCCTCTGAGCTTTACTTTGCTCCACTGGAAAGTGGAGATAACAAACCCCTCTCAGAATTACTGAGGGAGCTGAGCGCCCACAGTTGGCTCCCAGTAAGTGCTGATTCCCTCCCTCTTTGGGGGGTGGCCTGAGCACCTACCCCTTTAAGGGAGAAGCAGCACTGTTTCCCATACCCCGGGCGCAGACAAGAATAGCGTTAACCCACACGGCAAACAGAAGGCGGGGATTGATTTGTTCCCCTTCTCACACAAAGCTGAGCACACGACAGGTTATGGGCTTGCATATTAATGCGTTTGAAGTGAGAAGAACCACTTATAACAGAAACTGTCTTGCTTGCAAAGATTTATTCCCCATGTAGTTTTTCATGGCTCATAAAAGGTGATGGATGAACGTAATTTTTAGTTTAATTTCTTGCTGTGCAGTTCAGTAATTTTTGAGATAAACTCAAATTACTAAGGATCTGGAACTGTTCAAAGCAATGAGGAGCCATGCACATCAGGTCGTACACAGGGTGTGGCGTGTTTAATTTTCCAAGCCAGCCGGAGAAGCGGTGATTCGGAATCCCAGCACACATGTCAGCCACGCCACCTTTAAAGTTCACTTCTGCTTTATTTTGCTTTATTTTGCCTGCAGGTTTTAAATGTTCATAAAGCAATTGAGGGCATGGGTCCTTTAAGAAATTAGCAAGGTGGTCTAGGTGGGGGAAGGTGAATCTGAGTTTTAGGATTAATCAGAGCTAAGAACCCACAAGGACAAGTGATCGATGGATGCAAACTGGCACCTGGAGTGAGAAGCTGATTGTTAGAGGCTTTAATGGGCCCAAGGTAAATCTTTACAGGCCAGTTTTATCTGCAAGTCATAAATAAATAGATAAATAAAAAAATGAAATAAATAGAAGAATGTGGTTAAATAATAACTGAAGGCAATTAACATTGTGACAGAAGTTAATTTTTTAGTAAAGATCTATGTTTATTTCTTTAAAACCAAATCTTGTTCTGTGTTATATCTTGTCTTAAATGTGTTCTTATTTATTAAACAGTGTTAGGTTAAATAAAATATGGTATTTTCCAAATGAAGGTCTTTTCATTCCTATAATCTTCCTGAAAACAAAGAGAAAAAGACGGATGTTCCAACAAGCGCGTGTTTTGCCCTCTGCCACTGACAGTAACCTACACAGAATTCTTCTGTGTCAGCAATTTAATTCTGGTGACACTGTACACACCCAGAATTACAATTTCAGGCCGGATGGTAGAAGGAAAAAGAAATCTCAGTACTGTGATAATTCTGGTCTGTGGCTGGAACAGTCTTAAGAGGTCAGAAAATTATGTCTGCTAGTTAAATTAGAAAGCTAGAAGGTAACAGTTTGGTAGAAACCATTGTGACTGTTTAAAGTATTTGTGGATCCCAAGTACCATTTTGTGGATGCTCTCCAAAACTTCAGTTGATCAGGAAAATCTACAGCTTATACACTTGCCAAAGGCTAGGATAAACAAGACGATGAGAAAAATAAAATGAGCTACAGTCTTACCAAATTCTACTTAATTATTACTGCATACCACTGGTTTAGGAAAATAATGTAAAGTAACTTTTAATGAACAATTGAAAGGCATTATTATCCTAAAATAAAATAACAAAGCCAAAAAGCCAGGTAACACAGGGACAGATATATGGTGCTCTGTGGTACTTGAATCTCTCAGCTCTGCCCTTACACGGAGCAGCAGAACCACCTAAAACACGCCTTCAACACCGTCCAGGCCTTTGCCTGAAGCCCCAGCCCCTGCCCTGCTTCTGACTCTCCTGGATTCCCGCCTCCCAGGCCTCCCCCCTCACTTGGCCCTCACCTCACCTCACCTCAGCCCTTCTGCTCGGCACCCCTCCTTTGGTTTGACCTTCAGTCTCTCTCGGGTTATCCCTGTGGCTTATTATGCGGGAGGAGATTGATCCAAGATCAAGGGGAGAGATTTAATATAAATTGCTACTGACATGGTTACCAACTGAAACATTTATTGACTCTAACAAACTGTGTGCAGCCGAGCCAGTGCCACACAGTCGCCCAAACCGTGCCTTCTTGTCTGCGTGCCTGTCTCCGGCTCACTTGGAAGTCAGAGGGGCCACCACTGGCCTTCGCTCCCTAGGCAGCCTCTCCTCAGCAATGCCCCGTTTTTGCCCATCTTTTGGTATCTTGATGTTGCTGATCTGTCCCGTCCTCAGAATAAATTTCAGCTTTCATAGGCTCTAGACCAGTGTCTTTCAAATTGTTTTGACCCAGAACCTTCAGTAAGCAGAAACCAAAGTCTGATTTAAAAAAAAAAAAAAAGCAACAAAAAACCCTTACCTTTACTACATGGGATGCATGCTGATGTTTTCTATTCTGTTCTATTTTCGATATAAATCAGTTTCACAATCCACTAAAAGCATGTGTCCTGCAGTTCCAAAAGCTCTGACCTTGTGTGCTGGGCGTACCTGCGGGGAGCAAAGCCCTTACTGGCATTGTTTTCCCCCGTTAGACTGTCCATCTGTAGCTGAGTGGCTCTCAAGATGTCGCTGCATTTTTGCTAGTTATGTGATTATTGGGTTCAGGGCCATCTTTTTTCAAATAGGCAAACACATGTACACAAATTCCCTTCCTCTATTCCCTGGCTCCCATAGCATTTCGGATGGGTCTTTTCCAGTGATAAAATAGCCCAAGTCGTCTTGGGCGCGATCAGGAGCAGAGCCTGTGCTGCTCCAGCCGCCCTGGGTGGGCTGAGTCCTGCAGACCTGCCAACGCGGCCCCACGCCTGATCCCCTGCTCCACGAGCTCCGTCCTGAGAGGAGGGAGCTGTACCAACCACCTAGTTAAGGAAAAGTCCTTTAACCCCCGGCAATCAAGACAAGAAGAAAAGAGGAAACGGGGGTTTTGTAGGAATGTAGACATAACTCTCATTAATTAATAAAAGGAAATGTATTTCATCTACAGAAACAAATCATTCTCTAGAAGTAAACACCCGGGAATTTATTGTGTGATATTCTTATATCTTCAGTACACACTGAGATACATAAAAGCTGCTGGGATCTTTATCTATAAAGAATTCTACAGTATATGTCTCGGTTTCGTCATTATTTATGTAGTTAATGTTTCCAGGGTTATTTTTAAAGTGTTCTAGAATTATTCCTAGAATTTCCCAAAGAGCATTTATTTCACGAATTGGCAGAACTGGGTTCTGATAGCCCCTAAGCAACCTTGAGGGAAATTCAACACTTGCTACTTACCCTTCCTCACTACACATCCCTTCTTTAACCCCTGAGCTATCATCTGATTACTCTTTACTGCTTGAGATCAGACTTCAGTTTCTCTCAACTGAACCTCTTTTCTAGGTGATTGTATCAGTCAGGATGGGCTAAAGGATGCTACAGTAACAAATAACTCTGAAACCTCAGTGATATAAACAAAGTTTATATCTCACTTACGCTATGTGTGTCCATCCCTCGTTGGCTGGCGGTAAGGGGGCCCTGCCGTATGTTGTTCTCACTCGGAGAGTCTGCATCATGGAGCCTTAATACCTGGAACATTACTTGTCACTATGATAGGGAGAAAGAGACACGGAAAATGAGGATTATCTCTTACCAGCCTTCTACCTCATAGTGACACGTGTCACTTCTGTACCCATTTCACTCACTAGAACAAGACACACAACCATGCCTAACATCAGAGGAATGGAAAAAGTACTGTTTGACCTTGTGTCCAACAGAGACCTAAGAAATTCATGAACAGTCACCTCCCCATCCGCAAAAGGGGTGCTTCTCTTTTGACTCTGCAGCATTAACTCTGTCGACCAACCCTTTTTCTTTAAATTCTCTTCGCCTTTGGCACTGGTCATTTTTTCTCTGATTCCCTCTATTACTCTTCCCTTCTTCCTCAAGATATACGTGTCCCATCTCTTCTGACCTAAAATTTCATCCAGAATGGAACAAGATGGGGCCTAGAAAAAGCCAACTTCAAACTTCTATCTTTGGTTCTACAAAGAACAATCCTCTCAGAAAACTAGGGCGAAAGTAAATATGCATGAACTTGAAAAACAAACAAACAAACAAAAAAACCTCTCTTTTTTCCAATTTCTTTCTTTTTTAATAGACAATACAGCCGTCTAGAAATCCCACTTTGGAAAACCTATCTAACAGAAATAAAAACTCCAATTTATAAGGCTGTATACACAAGAATATTTATCATATCATTGTGTATAGAAGCAAAAATCTCAGAAGGACCTAAGTGTCCTGGAATAAGGGATGCTCTTGACTCAGTTATGATATATCCACACCATGAACTATGATGCAACTGTTATAAAGACTGAAATAGATCTATTGTTGTCTGTGGTGCATTGTTAAAAAGGAAAAGCAATTTACAGTTACATTTATACTGTGATTCTATTTCTATGAAAACAAACAACAACTGCAAAAGTCCTAAATATATGTATTTATATTTGTTCGAGAATGAAGGAAATTGTGGAAAGATATATAACAGGTTGTTAATACTGATAATCTCAGGAGGATTGGAATAGGGGGCAGTGGGAAGAGATTTTTAACCTAAAAATCTATCTTAGGGTGGTTTCATAGACTATAATCGTTAATACTGCAATTTAATAAAGAAAAAGCTGATACAAAAACAAAAGTAAAAGAAAATTTAATTAATAAAAACAACAACAAAAATAAATGCTGTCATTTCAACACTAGCGCCCTGCCCCACGGCCCTCCGCCCGTCCAGCTTTACTTCCTAGCTGCAGTCCCAGTACACACAGCTTTTCCCTTCACATCTGAAAGGCTTCTTCTCAGCCTCCCTCATTCCTTACAAAGATTTTTTTTCCTTCATCTTCACCACCTTCCAAAGGGCCAATAAACTACAATGTATCAAACCACTGTTTCAAATTGTATAGCGTAATAATCAGTGCAATACTAGGCCTGTCCTCCTAGTTCATATTTTAAACATTATTTTTGCTTGAGGTCCCTTTTTAATATGGATTTTTGATGTAAGAGCAACATGAGTTTCTTTTTCATTCTAGTCTGATTTAGAAGGTAAACACTCTTAACATTCCTCATCAACTTCAGACCTTCCATAAATATCCTGTGTATTAGAGCCATCAATTCGTATCTATCTATTCCAGCAAAAGTTGAGACTTTTGTGGCAGATAGGGAGTCATGTCCTATTTGGAGATTCTTACTTTCTTCATGCTTTCTCATAATCATTAGCTTAATCCGAGAGCGAATATGCCTCTTTTTGCGTCTTCTGTACCCTGCTTTTATTTCAACCAAATTAAAATAATTATCTTCACTCCTTCCCCTCCTACTTGTTTTGTAAAGGGAGAAAATAGAATATACTGATGTTTCCTTGTTAGTGCATAGACACGTTTTCCAGTGGTTATACCTATTAGCTAAAGTAATAGCCATTACCTGCGGTGAGGTGGGGGGGAAACCGGGTGGGTGGGGGGACATGGATATTCCACAACGTCTATCTACCATCTCTCAGCTCTGCATTCATCTCTTCAAAATGCATTACCTATAAAAAAATTCCAGTGGGCCCAAGTTAGGATAATTTCACTTTTCTCTTCTACAATTTACAGAGCCAGAAGGCAATATATCCTATTTTCAGAATTTTCAAGAAGAGGAGAGGCATACAAGGTGGCAATGGCCACTCATCCTATTATTTTTTTCATGAAAGACATTCTAAGACCTGAAGTTTTCAAGAAACCTATACAATTCAACTAGTTATTCTGTTGAAATGATTGGAGGGTCTTATCTAGAATAATGAATATTAAAAGGGAAAATCTGGGCTACAGAAATGCATAAATAGTGAGCAATAAAACCAATTATTCTAGAAACTGGAAAAGGCAAGAAAAGAGATTCTATCCTAAAGCCTCCAAAAAGAACACAGCCCTGCTGATACCTTAATTTTAGCCCAGTGAGGCCCATTTCAGACTTCTGACCTCTAGAACTGGAACATAATCAATTTATGTTGTTTTAAGCCACCAAGTTTGTGGCAATTTGTTATAGCCGCCACAGGAAACGAATACATCTTTTTAGGGCAAGGCGAAATTTTTGTTTGGGAAAGGGAAACACTTCAAGACAGCAGTTTGATTCGGCAAAAGACAACGCCTCTTCTACCATTTTTGAATGCTGACCCAGGGAGGCTTATTTAGTAACAGCTGTCTCTACGGGGAGAGGGGACGTTGATGAGGGCAGGGAGGAATGGAAATGAGGGGGAGCAGGCTCCCCACCCGTCCTCCCGGTGGGGCCGGAAGGAGGTCGGAGGCCTGAACTGGCACGAAGGGATGGCCGTGGGCGTGTTAGTGTACACGGGGTGGCAGCAGCCAGGAACTGTCACACTAATGTTTAATTAAGTTTTGTTGAAATTTATGACTTGAGTTTAGCCGCGTCCTAGACAAAGAGCTGTGTCCTTGTGCTGAGGCAGGAGGAGGGGAACCTGAAGAACCTATAGAAAGGCTATGAGGTGGCAAAGGGTCACCCAGAGTCAGGGGCAGTCCTCTGGAGCAAGGTGGTTGTCTGAGGGGACAAGCAATAGTCAGGGCCCATTTCCGACTCACACAAACATTCTTGGGAAATCTCAAAAATGCTGCTTGAGATAAATGTCATAGAAGACAAGAATTCCTGTAACCGACAGGGAAGGACTCTTGAACCATTTGGGCTCAATATTTTTAAAAAAGGAGACTGTAGAGCAGCGAGTTGGGGAAACCCACGTGTGTGTGTGTGTACATATATTAATTAATAACTTAATGTATATTATTTGAATATACAGTGTGGGGCAAAAGTAGGTTTACAGTTATGAGTATGCAAAGCATAGTTCATTCTTGTATTATTGTTTATTGTATTATTTTTCCATAAAAACAACTATAAACCTACTTTTGCCCCCTCCTGTATATATTTAAAGGCTTATTTTTCAAAACAAGCATGAGTGAGAAGAATTTTTGTGCAGATAACTCTTTATCTAAGTCAAATTGTACTATGGGAGCTCCTAGGCCAGACGTGCATTTATTTATACATTCATTCAGCACAGTTATTAAATATTATAAAGAATTAAAACAGGCGTGATGGAGGCCCCCAGGTTTCCTTGCTTTAACTGTTGTCCCCTTTCTCCCCCTTTTCCTCTTTTTCTCTTTTAGTCTTTTTTTTTTTTTTTTTTTTTGGTTACCTCCTCCCTGAACCTTGACTAGCAGACAAGACGCAAAGTAAAAAAACAAACAAACAAACACAACAAACACAAACAGCTCTTGAAAGAGCTGTTCCAGGGTTGTGCCAGGGGCCCTGAGCAAGAGGCATGGTTCCACGCTGCAGTGTCACGGCAATTAGTGAGGAACAGGACTACCGACGCCGAACCCCAAGGACACACGCCCCCTCTTCTCCTCACCCCGTAACCCTACAGCCCTGCTTGACTCAGAGCCTCACCTGGCCTTCAGGGGCTCCCTGGGGCACCTCCGCTGAAATAGGCCTTTGACTTCCACTGAGCCACTTGAACTACTTTTCTTAACCATATCTTGAGTAATTTAGGTACTTCAGTAGGTGCTTTATAGGTCCTGTTTTGTTTAACCTTCATAAATAACCCTTACTGTAGAAATATTATTCCCGGCTTACAGATGTCAGTCCCAAGGCTCTGGTAGATGGGTAGCCTGCCTAAAGTCAGGACGTGGCACGGCCATGGTTTCAATCCCGATGGGCCTGACTCCGAGCCCAGCTGCAGACAGAGCCAGGAGGCAGCCCGACCTCTCCTCCCTCCTTTCTCCCCTCCCCTGCAGGGAAGGGGGTCCTGAAGCACCGAGACTGAGCAGCACTCTAGAAAGAAAAGAGCTCAGGATCTGAGAATAGTCTCACAGGGGTTGGTACTTGACAGCCCCAAATCCACCCCTGTAATCCTGAGGAGGAAAAGGAAGCCAGTGGTTGGAGTATCTAGAGTTGGGTTCTGGCTGGAAGGGAAGGTGGGTAGTTCAAGGGAGTTGACTGATGGACGAAAGAAAAAGAGACTTGAGGGGCTGACACCACCACAAACTTGGTAACCAGAAGCATGGGTTAAAAAATACGTTTAGGGCTCTGGCCAGAGTGGTTCAGTGGTTAGAGCATCTGCCTGCTGACCAAAGGGTTGAGGGTCCCTTTCCCCATCAAGGGCACGAACCTGGGTTGCAGGTTCATCCCACAGCCCGGTCTCTCTCACATCCATATTTCTCTCTCTCTCCCTCCCTCCCTTCCACTCTCTCTAAAAAAATCAATGGAAAAAATATCCTCAGGTGAAGATTAACAACAACAAACATACCTTCAGGCAGAATGAACAAAAAGCGTTAGGATTTGCCCTCCAGCCCAAACCATTAAAAGAAAGGAGGCTTACCAGAGTAACTTGCAGCACTATGGACTGTGAGCTCTGCGACGGCAAGGACCAGATGGGAGATTTTTCTGCATCCCCACCGAACCCAGCCCTGAGGTGAACTCTCAGGGGAAGCTCCATAACCCTTGATGGGCGGCATAAAACTGAAACCCACCCGCACGTCACACGCATTTCCCTTCCCCTGTGAAAGCATACTTAACTTGGAGCCCGCAGCTCTCCGGGGTCCTGGGAGCAGCTCGCGGCGGCACTTCTATATTCATATTAGCCATTTCCAGCAGTTGCCATGGATATCTAGAAGGTAAGCGAGGTGCCAGCACGGAGTGATGGGTGAGTGAGGCACTCTCCGTTTTACAGATTTTTTGATAATGCTATCTATTTCCTGCCAAATTAGCACAATATCTTTTTTTTTACTAGCCTTTTGTTATGTAGATCTATAGGAAATTTTAATTCTATTGTCCTTGCCTTTATTAAACCGATACCCTCTCCTGGATTAAATTGGGTCATAAAAATCGTATCACGTTATTTTATGTAGCATAAATATAATGTCGAGTGTTCAGTGTCCTGTCAAGGCTTGGTGGTAATGAATAACTGACTTTCCTTGCCCGCTGAGAATGCTGACTTTCCCTCCCATTTCACAGCTGTGGCTGATACTAGGCTATTTTCAAGCTACACCATCTCTGCTCTCCCTTAAGAATCACCTGGTGAGACAATCACCTATTCTAGTCCAACCTCATTCTATCATCTCTCCACTGAAATAAAAGAGAGAGGAAAAAAAGAAAGAAAATCCACAGCAGTCCCCCTCTTCATTCATGACTCAGATTCCCTTACGAGGTTTTTCTTAGGCTATAAGAAATTGAAAGCTTTAAATTTTGAGAAAATATGTGATCTCCCACTGAGTGACCTGGCTGATGCGACTCCTTTAATCTTCTGTGCCCTGTGAGGTCTTCTGAGACCAGTGCCCCAATAATCAGGAGGCTTGCAGCTGCTCAATTACTTAATTTAGCCGGGGTCCTGTCCTCAAGGGGCTTGGGCCAAATCATAGTGACACAGCGCCCTAGAGGACACGTTGGGAATGGCAGAAGTCAGGAAATGGACTCAGCCTGGAAGGCTCCAGAGAGGCAAACTGCCCAGGCGAGGCAAGATTTCAGTGGCCGGCTAGGCTGGAGTCTTTGGGCTGGAGAGAAGTTTCCCTTATTTTCATCCCTAAGCTGGGGGACAGTGGGAAGGGAAGGGAGCCAGTGAGCTCTACTTTCTGAAATAAAAATTGATGTTTGATAGTCACCAAGGTTTTTCTTACTCATCTCACCAGGGGTCAAAAACCATAGACCTGAACAAGGACGTAAAGACTCTGCAGAGCTCTTATTTCTGTCACTCCCTCTCTGTGTCCCTGTAGACACCTGCAGTGAAAACCTTAAACCTAAAAGGTACAAGGGCTTGTCTTGAGCAAGGAGGAAGGAAGCGGGGAACTGGATAAACTGCAGCGCATTGTGCATCCACAATTGAGGGCAGAAGCCTGTGGGAGGGAGAGACGGAAGCTCCAGAGGTTAAAAAAAATAAATAAATAAAAATAAAAATAAGCGAGCCAAGTCACTGGGGTTTGCATCAGGAGAGAGTGGGGAGCTGACCAGACCTGAGAAAGCACCCTGGGCTGAGCAGCTGAAATGCTCACCCTAGGGCTCCTGAGAGCTCTTTCATGGCTGGCAGACTCCTCGTCAGAGAGGGGAGGCCATCTAGGGCCAAAGAGAGCTGGGTTCAAATCTCTGCCACTGTTGGCTGTGTAAACGTGGACCAGTGTCTTCATCTCCCCATGCCTTTGTGAGATGGGCGTGATAGTAATTTCAACCTCTTAAAGTTATGGTGATTCTTTATCTCCATCCCCACCCCCCGGCTTTGATACCAGAATTTCACAGAAATGTTTAGTTATCAAAACACATTTGGGGAAAACATAAAAACGAAAAGCATTTGGAGCACCTAGAAACGGAGAGTCAGCTTGGTCCTGTTTCCTCTCTGAACAGCCTATTCCAAGAGCAGCAGTGAAGCCCTGCCCAGCTTGGACCCCTGACAGAGAGGGGTCTTTCGGGGCTCAGAGGTCATGCTGTTAATTTCCAACTTAACCTCTGTTTCATTAAAGGCAACAAATGGTGTCATTTGTCTTTAGACTGGATACGGTGGCATCTGGATTCTGAAATTGCCATGTGTTCCCAGACACGCCCCCATCTGACTTAGGAGAGACTGTTTTTGATGGTGATCATGAAAGAAGGCAGCTCCCAGGCAGAGGTGTCAGGGCCCTGAAAAGGTGCAGGGATCCGGCAGGGTGGGAAAATAAGCTGCTGTGCAAACAAAGCAGAAAATGAGCGGCCTTGGCCCAGGCATGGGGAGTGTGTGTGTGTGTGTGTGTGCACGTGCGTGCTCATGTGTGTGTCTCTCTGGCCATTCCTTTCCACACACTAGCTTAGATTCTCCATCCCCCGCCCCCCAACTTTGGCAATAGTCTCCTGTAATGAAGTGAAAGTAAAACACAGAACCTCCCAAGTGTGAGAAGAGGAGGGGGAGACTTTGCCAAGTAACGGTGGCTGGCCAAGGAGCCCCGACCAAAGTCACTTATTCCCCACTTGGAGCACCCCCCCTATTCTTCCTGCACTGCCTCCATACAGACCCTGGAAACCAGCTGGAAGGGAGGAGCATAGCTACCACTTTATGGTTCTGGCCCAAGTATGGGCTTACATCTCTACCCTTAGCTCCATTTAGAGCAGCTGAGAAAGAAGAAAAAAGAAAGAGAGAGGGAGGGAGGAGGGAGGGAGGGAGGGAGGGAGGGAGGGGTTTCAAGAAAACATCACTAAATCCAGAAAGAGAACAGTAAAGGAATAATTTTCCCTGCCCGACCGGGTGTGGCTCAGCGGTTGAGCGTCGACCTGGGCTCCAGGCGATTGGGGTTCCATTCCTGGTCAGGGCACATCCCTGGGTTGTGGGCTAGATCAATGACTCTCTCATCATTGATGTTTCTATCTCTCTCTCTCCCTCTCCTTTCCTCTCTCTGAGGTCAATGAAGATATATTTTTAAAAAATAAAATAATAATTCTCCCAAGCACAAATACCATAAAAGAATGATTTCCAGAGTTCTGAGGCTACTGAAATGAGCTGCTAGTCTGATCAGAAGAGAGACAGCCCGGTTTCTGGGTCCATGTTCCTGTTAAGGCAGCAGGAAACTCCTGGCCCGGGGAGCTGACAGGCCTCACCAGCCATGGCCGTGTCACTTCCCGCCCAGCTCCCAGCCTGGCTCCTTCAAGCACCAATTTGTCTTCTTGCATAGAAATGGGGCCCCTGATATGGCCTGCTTCTCTCCAGTTCCTCCCCAAACGGGACCATAAGAGGCCAGTGTCCATCATTCTTCATGAGCCCACAGGAACCTCCCTCAGCGTTCCTGAGGGACATACCTCTTTTCCAGGTATTGACAAGTTTGGTATTGACTGGGATATGTCACAATGGGGAAAAGGAAATGCCAGAACCATGGAGATGTAATTGGACTCAGAGTACTTGGTACATTTTGTAGATGAGGTGAAGCACATGCCACCTGTGTAACAAAAACTGTCACCAAACATCTCCACGCACCCCAGTGTTTAAATGTGCCATGAGGTCAGTGGGGGTGACGGTAGAAGCTTCTCGCAAATTGGGACACCCCTGAACCAATTCCTGAGGTTAGAGGAATGCCATATTCTGACTGAGGAAGCCTTGGGTTTCCTGAATGGCGACAAAGAGGCTGATCTTTACCCAAAGCACCCGCCTCCCTTGCTGAGCTTCTGAAAACAAAGCAATGAAAGGGGATTGCTTTTATGAAACGGACACTTTCCATTGCCCAGCAAACCCCCCCTGAGACAAAAGGAAGCCAGACTTCCTTTTTTGTCAGTGGAGTAGGACTATGGAGGGAAAAATATAATGACAATAAAATATGAGCTCTATTAATAGATTAACTTGCTACATATCTTAGTGGGTCTCTGCCGACGCCCCAACTTATATCTCCATTCCAGACTTCCTTCTCAAACTCCAGTCATATCCAACTGCCTCTTGACATTTCTACTTCGATGTCTAATAGACATCTCAACTTACACACAGTCAAACCTAGATCCTGATTCCACAAACATGCTCAGGTTCCAAATCCAGTCCATTGGGAAATGCAGAAGTTATCTAGAACCCCACCACTTCACACCACTTCCCGTGACCCCTGAGTCACCATCATCTCCCACCTTTATTACTGCCTCCAACCCAGTTTCCCTTGCTTCCAAAAAGTCTAACACAGGAGACAGAAAATTCTCCTATGCTCCTGAGGATTTCCTGTCTACTGTGTTGTTGAGTAAAAATCTAAATCCTTACAGCAACCGACAAGGTTTTACATGATCCTCTGACACCACATCCCCACCACCCCAGATCTTTTTCTCTCTGTTCTAGACACGCTGGCCTCCTTTACCCTCTAGCGTGCCAGGAAACTTTCCGTGGTGGGGCCTTCACACTGTGCTTCTTCTGCCTGTGAAGGTCTTCTCCTAGTTACCCACTTAGGTGATTCCTTTAAGTCCTGGCTTAAATGTCACCTTCTCCATGAGGCCTGCTTGCACAGCTCTATTTAACAGTGAGAACTGTAGAGCCCCTTCCTGCCTTCCCAAGTCCCTCTTGCCCTGTCGTATTTTCACTTTTCTCTAGCATTTATCATCTTCTATATAATTTACTTATTACTTATGCTTATTGCTTATCATCACACCTGTGCCATGTGCATCCCACAAAGGCAGGGATCTTTGTATGACTTTTTCACTGCTGTATCCCAAGCACCTAGAACAGAGGACTTGGAACACAGAGTAGGTGCTCAGCAAGTATTTGCTGAGTCAATGAATGGCGGGCTGACTCGCACACCAGTCCCCTGCCATGAAGCCTCTTTTTGCCCCCATTTATGGAATGTTTCAAGAACTTGTTGGAGCTCACATGACAAGAGGGTGAGGAGCTGGGATTAAGCCCAGCCCGCATTCTCCCCTACAGGGAAAGTCTATAATTAGACCCCTCTTCCCTCAGCCATAACTTGGAGCTTAATTATGGAGATCTTGTTTTTTTAATCAGGGCAGATTTCATTAAGTTAAAGAAAATGTAAAAATTATGAAGATGGCCTGAGGCTAGGGATGCTATCACTGAAATGAGGCTCTTATGTGATTTGGCATTTGGGAGATATACTTAGTAATCACTTTGTCTTGAAATATGTAAGTGTCCTAAGAAAAAGTCTTCCTCCTGATTGCTTTCATCTTCACCCAGGCTTACCGGATCTGCGCGCACACACACACATTGATGAATCTCTGTACACATTTTGAAATATTTTTGCTTAATGTTTCCAATCTTGCTCCTTCATTGAATAATCAATGGACAGTAAGTGTTTCTCTTTTATCAGCAGAGGCCCAGGAACTTATGTCACTCTGAGAATTAGCCTTACCCTCTAGAGAAAGATCAGCGAGTCTGGAACTTGATAGCAATGAAATATCCCCAGAGTCAAGGCCCACCTTCCTACCCCACCAGCCACTTATTTCCTCCAGGACTGCTCAAGACTGGATCTGCCCCACCCATATATGTTCACCACTGGGGGTAATCTGTAAATGAATGACTGATAAAAACATAGAACCTATTCAAGTTCATCCAAGGTGAGTGGAGCTTACACTTAGGTCTAGTATGTACCTGAAAAAAAAAAATCACACAGCAACTTGATTTCTGGTATTATAATTCAAATGATATAAGGTGGCCCAGCTGTGAACTCTAATGAACTCTAATAACTCTCAGCATTTGACTCACTTTAGAATTATAGATTGTTTCCTTGGCTCTATTTTCCTCTACAGTAAAGTCCTGGAGAGCAGGACTTTATCAGACTCATTTACTAATGTGACTATAACCCTTGTGCCCGATGCATAATAGGCATTCCATCGTTAATTTAATGCTTGCTAGACTGAATAAAAGAATTAATTAATAATGTAACAAAAGGACATTTATAAATAATGCATCTAGGGAAAAAATTGATTAGTAAGACTGTGCCAGGGTTGAACCAGCTGTTTTTATAAGAGAGACTCTGAATTCTGGTCACCAGAGAGACATCCTGTGGCATATAACTGGCAGCCACTGATCTTATTAAGCTGATTACAAAATCTTGGCAGGAATGCTCTAAAGAAGCTATGGGCAGTTCCCGATCCAAGAGAGACTCGCCAAGGCCAGGCCGAGCGAGACCCGAGGAGGTGTCCAGATGCAGGACTGCAAAGGACTCTGCAAAACCTGGGCGCACGGAGGCTGGAGGCGAGCAGCCAGCAGAGCTCGCCCCCTCTGCAGCTGAGCTTTGCCAGTTGCTCCCTCTGCAGGTCTTGGGACGCCAGGGCCATACCTGCTGCACCTGAAGAGCGGCGGGGCCAAGGGGAGGCAGGATGAGCGTTTCAGAAGAAAGCTGCAGAAGAGTAAAGCTTTGCTTACGAGTCTGTTCACATAGATCGCACTACTTGCCTGATGACTCAATTCCCTTCCTGCACCGCCCCCGCCCCTTGCCGCGCCCATCAATAGGATTCAGTTTAAAAATTCATTGTCATGGAGGAAATTATTGCTGGGAAATAATATTGACCACACACATGCTCAATGCATGTAACTTAGTGAAAAGGTGTTCCCGTATATAAATAATAGTATGCCCATATGTACCTAATTTGGTTTAAAAGAAAATTCAGTAAGATGCTCACATGAGCTTTGAGCAGGGAAATACATGATTTGCTTGAGAAGCTATGGGGATTTCAGTTCAATGAGGCTTAATGTTCTTGTCATTGCAAAGGACCAAAATGGACCATGACTCTGGGCTGGTAAGTGCTGGGTCACTTTGAAGTAGAATGCCATTTTCTGGAGGGCCTCTGCGTCAGGTAGGGAATTAGACTAAAAATACTGTCACTCTATCAGTATGGCCTTGAGAGGACTACACTTTAGCTGCAAAGCATGAATATGATTCTTCTAGAAGCTGCTGCAGGGCTGCGCACCCGGAGCAAGTCTAGAATCAGAAGCCAAGAGGCCCTGGAGGGCTTTCCCAGGGCAGTCGCCCATGTCCCAGGGAGTTGCTCCTGGCCGCCATTGCAAGGAGAGGCCTAGGCAAGACCGGGCCATCCCTCACAGAGGCATCACTCCTGTCCTAATTCTAGCTGACTTTAACATCTGTGAATTCATTCCTTCCACTATCCTTGACCTCCTCCCTTCAAATGATTGCGTCCCTGTAGAAATTAATGAAAAGCCTGAGCTTGTTATTCCTGTGGAGCAAGGGAGTGGGAAAGCTTTATAGAAAAAAGCGGGCAGGCCTCAGGTGTGGCTGGGGCTGTGGGTATGGGGAAGCCGGAGGCCGGATAACCAGAAGCAGGCCACCACTTGCGATTGATTTGGAGAAAATATACAAAACTAGATACGCTAAAAGAAAATTTTCCACAGGCAAACTTAGTGATCTAGTAAGTTTTTTGTGTTTTTTTTAACCCTTCAAGAACTTACTGAGAGAGAGGAAGGGAAAGAGAGAGAGAAACATCGACCAGCTGCCTTCTGTATGTGCCCCTGACTGGGAATCGAGCTGACCACCTTTCAGTGCACAGGACAACGTTCAACCAACTGAGCCACTCCAGCCAGGCTGATCTACTAAGTTTTTATTCAGCAATTCTAGCAGCATCAAACCCAGCAGATAGAAAGGATCCCTGAAGAGCTGCACGGCCAAGAGATTGTCGTAGATCAAGGTAAGAACTAGGAAGTTACACTGCATTTGCTGATTGGTTAAAGTAGGGTTACTTTCCTTATATGCAGCAAAGGGATAGCTTAAAGCCTGGTCAGGTAACTTGTGCGGGGCAAGCCAGTGCTGACTGGTTGACCTAGACCTTCTTTTTCTGGGACAGCCAAGTGTAGAAACTTAGTCAAGTTTTGGTCTGCTGACCTGGGCCTTAGCATAAATGACTTCATTTTGGGCCTAATCTGGTTATCTTAACAATTACACAATACTTTTAGGAGCCCATGAAAGTATTTTAATTTACTTTAAAATGAGAAGAAATACCCTGGCCGGTGTGGCTCATTTGGGCATCGGCCTGTGCACTGAGAGGTTGCTGGTTCAATTCCCAGTCAGGGCACATGCCTGGGTTGCAGGCTCGATCCCTGGTAGGGAGTGTGCACGGGCCAGCCACCCTAGCCAATTTATGTTTCTCTCTCACATCCATGTTTCTCTCTCTCTCTCTTTCTCCCTTCCTCTCTAATAAAAAAATAAATAATCTTAATAAATTAAATAAAAAGTGGAAGAAAAAATAAATATAATAATAGATCTGGCTTAGATTACATTCACCTTAATATACATATATACCGTTATTTTATATATATATGGGATTTTTTTAATGGAGAAAGGGGACCACACAGGAACAATTGTGTAGAGCTCACAAAAGTCATAATATGGCCCTGAGTCTCATGGCTTTGAATACCATCTAGGTATGTGTGATACTGTGATTTATAATAAGAAATATATATTTCATCTTCATCCCTGTTTCTTGTCACAGAGCTCCTAAAACCTTGGAATTTCCTAAGTAATTACAGTGATAAAAAATGTCTCTAGTTATGTTAATGAGGTAACTTTTGGAAAACATCTAAGGAGGAGGGCTGGTTGCCTGGAGACTCAACCAAGTGATTAGAGGATTAGGACTCTTAAGTTCTCTGACCTCGAATTGATCACCAATGGTCAATGACCTAATCACCCTGTCTATGCAATGAAGCCTCCATTAAAAGCCCAGGGATTTGGAGAACTTCCAGGACGGTAAACCAGAATGCATCTATGTGCCAGGCCCCAAATTCCTGGGGACAGAAGTTCTTGCAATAGGGACCAAGCCCTATGTATTTCTTCATCTGGCTATTCATCTATATCCTTTAATATCCTTTATAATAAACCACTAATCTAGATTCCTGAGTTCTATGAGCCACTCTAGAACAATTATAGTCAATTGTTCAGAAGCACAGGTGACAACCTTACCTTGGGGGTTGGCATCTGAAGCAGTGATAGTCTTTTGGAACTAAGCCCTTAACCTGTGGGATCTGACACTATCAGGTAGACAGAGTCAGAATTGGGTTAAATTTGTGGGACACTTGGTTAGTGTCATTGGAGAACAGAAATAATTGCTTGGTAGTGTGGAAAACACACACACATTGGAATATGGACCACATACCACTCACAAATTTATTTCTCCAAGTTGAACTTCTACTGTGAACTCCAAATCTGTATATCTGTCTCTCCTTAACTTTATGGACATCAGTTGAGTTCTCAATCTCAAAATGTACAAATCTGATTGATCAGAGTGAATCCAAATTGGGGAAGGTAGGGTTTGAAATTTATACAACTTGGGGTCTCTCTTTTTTTAAAAAATGCATTAAAATTAGGCATAAAGTAAATATCTATTTAGAATGTTAATAAACTGAGGCAAATTAAAATTTTTAAGAGTTTATTTGAGCAAAAATCTATTGGAATTGGTCAGTGCCAAACTGGAAGTGGTTAGAAGCCAGAGGAAAATCATATATAGAGAAGAGGCACAAGCAAAGAAAGAAAATCATTTGATTGACTATAGCTTAAAGCCTAGTTGACTGCAACTGGTTGTTCTTAAGTTTCAACCTTGAAGCATCTACAGGTTTAGACTTTGGTTTGCTGAGTTAGGATGTCACAGCATTAGAGCCACCTCACTTTAATGGCTTTCTTGTTTAATTAATTTAAAAGTATGAGAAAAAAATTACAACTAGATTCATATTTTTAAAAGCCCCCCCCAAAAATACCACAAAGATTACAAAATCCAGTAATATAATATTTTAATTAATTATCTACCAGACATACCCCTTTTCTACCATTTTTGGGATATATATTCTTTGATCAACTCTTTGCTTTCTATACCAAGAATTAAAAAGAAGACAATTGGGCCTTTCCTCTAGTATGGTTGGTGAAAAGCATATATTTTAAAATTTATTGTTGAAAGTATTACAGATGTACCCCCTTTCTCCCTCCATTGAACCCCTCTACCAGGCATCCACCCCTGCCCCCCCCCCAGGTCTTTTCCACATTACTGTCTGTGTCTGTAGGTCATGTATATATGCATCGAAGTTCTTTGATTAATCTCTCTTCCCCCCCCCTTCCCTCTGAAATTCCTCCGACTGCTCCATGGTTCTATATCTCTGTATCTAATCTTGTTCATCAGTTTATTTTGTGTATTAGACTCCACGTATAAGTGCGATCATGTGGTACATGTCTTTCTCTGACTGGCTTATTTCACTTAGCGTAATCCTCTCCAGGTCCATCCATGCTGTCCCAAAGGGTAAGCCATTCTTATTTTTTATAGCTGCGAAGTATTCCATGGTATAAATGTACTACAGCTTTTTTATCCACTCAGCTATTGATGGACACTTGGGCTATTTCCAGATCTTAGCTATTGTAAATTGTGCTGCTATGAACATAGGGGTGCATAAGTTCTTTCTAATTGGTATTTGGGGTTTCTTAGGATATATCCAAAATGGAAATACAGATGGCCAAGAGACATATGAAAAAATGCTCAAAGTCACTAATCATCAGAGAGATGCAAATTAAAACCACAATGAGATATCACCTCACCCCTGTGAGAATGGCTGCCATCAACAAATTATCAAATGACAGGTGCTGGGGAGGGTGTGGAGAAAGGGGAACCCTAGTACACTGCTGGTGGGAATGCAGACTGGGGCAGCCACTGTGGAAAACAGTATGGAGGTTCCTCACAAAATTAAAAATGGAACTACCATTGGACTCAGTGATCTCACTTCTAGGAATAGTAGATTTTTAATAGTGATATTTTAGAAAAGTTTCTTTCAGCTTCACAACCTGTTATCAGTAATATCATGTAAGTTTTAGGATTGTTTTCAAATTCAGGAAATACTCTTTTGTTTCATATATAAGTTGTGAAGTTTCAGAACATTTTAAGCTTTTCTGTTCAGTAATTGAACATCAATGCTTTCAGAACTGACAACGCTCTTTAACCCGTTTTCGTTGATATCTTATTATGTTGGCACATTTTTAGTTTCATATTCTTTTCATTAATGTAAATTTTTTTTTCAAATTAGCAACATGTTCATTAAATCACTTCTGTTCATTAACTGGATTTTCAAATTTATTAAATTATCAAGTTTAATGCTTCTATTTTAAATATACCTGTTTCTCTTAATGAATTACTGCTTCTAATACAGTTTGAAAAATGTGTCGTAACTCACTTCTCAGTATCAAAATAAATTCTGTTGATTTGATTGTTCATGTTCATTGTTTTGGGTTCATAGTCCACTGATTTTTATCTAAATGTTCTCTCAGTTCTTTAAGAGATCCTCTTAAAGATGAGTAGCAGTGCCCTTGAAAAACATTTGAACTGTGGTCTATAATTTCCCACCCATTTTCTTTAAACTCCAAAGCATCTTTCAAAATTGTAGTTATAGTACCATATTCATGTATTGCCAGATATATTTTTTCATCAAAAAATAAAACATCTATTGAGTAATTATAGTTATATCTTGACTTGGCATCTGTGAACAGAGTCCTCTGCTTACAGCTGTGCATATCTGACGACTACACTTTCCCATGGACTAGCTCTCTCTCGTATGTTTCTGCTCTTGATCCTTATGTCTATTTCCAACAAAGTGATCCTATTAAAAAGCAAGGCCGTTTATGTCAATCCTTTGTTCAAAATCATCCAATAGATTCTTACCTCTCTGTTAATAAAAACCAATGGCTTATAAGGCCCTACACAATCTGGACCAGTTACCTCTCCGACCTCATCTCTCTTGTTCTTCCCTTTCCCTTTGCTCCAGGTATCTAGACTCTGCATTTTTCCTTGAATTCCCCCAGGATTCTCTGCCTTAGAGCCATTGCACATGTTTGCCTAAAATGCTATTCTGTCAGACATACCCACGGCTCAGTCCCTCACCTTCTTTAGGTCTTTACTCAAACATCACCTCAGTGAACCTTCCTTGATCACTCTATTTATAATTGTACCCCAATACTTTCCACTTGTCTTTATCTTCCTCTAGCTCTTATCATCAAAGTTACTATACAGATGCTCCTTGACTTACAGTGGGGTTGCATCTGGAGAAAACCATCAAAAGTTGAAAATAACATAAGTTGAAAGTGCATTTAATACAACTAACCTACCAAACATCATAGCTGACCTACCTTAAACATGCTCAGACCACGTACATTAGCTGACAGTTGGGCAAAGTCATCTAACGCAATGAACACATTGCAGTGTCCAACCGCATAAGGCTAGCGAGGGAAAAGATAAAAATTCAAAGTATGGTTTCCACTGAATGTGTACTGCTTTCCCCCTATCATAAAGTAGAAGAATCATAAATTGGGGACCATCTGTCTACTCCTAAGGCCTACATAGGAGTTCAATAAATATTAGTTGATTGAGTGAAAGTCAGGGCTTTTGTTTGTTTGTTTGTTTAAGTACAAGTGTTGAAGGAATATCATTGCTTATTCTAGGGAAAGGTGTGCTTTGCCAAGTATTTGCTCTTTCCTTTCCTTGATCAGCAAATCGACTGTATTTGGTGCTTACTGTACGCCTGACCCCGTGTTAGGTATTGAATACACATCACTAAGGGAACATAAGGGCCCACCCTCCTGAAGCTCATGACTTCTCAAAAGAGAGAAAGGCTGTGAAGGCAAGTTGGTTGGTGTCTTAGCACATGACTACCTAAAAGTGGATTTACTCAGATCTGGCCGAGCCAGACTCCTGGGAATTTACTTTGGGCATATTCCACGGGCACATTTGTCCCAGACACACACAATTAAATAAAACAGCAACATCATATGCAGTGACTTTCAAGCCAGGAAGATAATAAAAGAAAAATTTAAGAAACAATAAATGACGCCTTAAGTTCCTTTTTAGTCTCATGTGCTATGTTTATAACTGTCATTATTGAGATTTGATTACATCTATATTACGAAAGAAAGGAGGGGACAGTGGAACTGGCACGCTGGGTTTTTGGATTGCTTTCAAGCAATAAGATTTGGAATCTATCAAGACTTAAGTATTCAGAGAATATGTACAGCATCTCCCCAGCTCAAGCTGCCACGGATTCTCTGCAGCCCTTCTCACCCGCTCTCAGATGGCTCTGGTATTTTTTTTGAATATGTGCACCCTGTCTGCTTTAATACACAGTATTTTGCAGGTTTCAATCACTCCAGCTAGAGTGTGGGCAAGGTGGGGCGGTGTGAGGAAAGAGATTCTCACCACACAGAAATTTGAGATTAGTAGCTATTCAAATCAAAATTGTCTATATTTCCTTGGAACTCTGTAAAATGACAACTCAGAGGAAAAGCACATCACAGTGCCCGGCATGTTATAGGTTCCCCAAAACATACTATTGAATAAATTAACATTTTCAAAACTGTTTTAGGAGATTGCAGGCAGGGCCACAACCTTTCAGGTTAGTAAACACAACCGAGAACAGTGTGTTGTTCCTAATCAACTTAATTATGTTCTTGCTTTGGTTTGGCTCATTTGCTTGTAAATGTAACCCAGATGGCCTCACATCCACTAACCTTCTGGATTTGCTCTTTTTTCTTTAAAAAAAAAAAAATGTGTGCGTACACACACAAAAAACATACACACGCATTCAGAAAAGTAAACAAAATAGGAGTAAATGACTGAATAATTCATCACAAAGTAAACACTTTGTAACCAGTATCCAGGTTAAGAAATAGAATATTGTCAACAAGCAGGAGCCCCCCCTCATAAAAAATACAGTTAAAACATGCATAATGAGGAGAGGGCTCCTATTTACAATATCCACCAGCTTTCTTTTGGTAAGTATTTGCATGATACATCTTTTTTCAATCCTTTCTTTTTTTCTATATCCTTATATTTTATGTACATCTCATCTAAAATATGGATTGAGTTTTTCATCAAGTCTAGTAACCTTTGATTTTTAACTAGAGTGTTTAGTCTATTTGTTTTTATTACAATTACCTGTATTTGGGGGTTTACATTTACCATTTTAGTGTTTGTTTTCTATTCTCCTACTTTCTCTTGAAATTTTTTTAATTGCTCAATTTTTCTTTTCTATTATCTGGGAAGCCAAATGCTGCTTTATAATTCTTTTAGTGGTTACCCTAGAGGTTGCAATATGGTTTCACAATTTATCAAATCCAATATTAATGGTATTTTTACCTTGTTCTTAGACAATGTAAAGGATCTTAAAACATTTCAACTCTCCCTCCTGATTTATGTGTGCTTTCTCATATAATTTATTTACAAATGTAATTTAAACAGTGCAGTAAATATTTTAAATGGTTTTATACAGTATTTTAAAGAGTTTTCTACAATAACTATTATTTATATTCACTGATCTTTATTGCTTTTTTCCTTCCTACATTACCAACTGTACTTGTATAATTTAGTATTTCCTGCAGCTCAGGTTTACTAGTTATGAATTTCTTCCATTTAGATTAATCTGTAAATGTCTTTATTTCATATTTACTCTTGAAGGATATTTTGACAGGTATATTCTCTGAGCACTTTGAAGTTCTCATTCCACTGTCTAACTGTTGTGCCTTTGAAAGTAATATATCTTTGTTCTGTTGCTGATTTGAAGATTATTTCCTTGTCTTTAGTTTTTAGCATCTTTATCATGGTGTGCTTAGATGTGGAATTTTTTTATCGATCCTGTAAGACATTTGTAGGGAATTTTAAAACACTGGAATCATCTCTCTTATCGGTTGAAAATTCTCAGTCACTATTTCTTCAAATGCTGCCTCTTCCCCTTGTCTCTCTCTCTCTCCCTTCCTACCACCCTCCTCTGCCTACTGAAATGTCATTAAAACAAATACAGAACTATATAGAATATTCTTATACCCTTTGGTCTCTTTTCTTCTATTGTGTTTTTCCTACTTCTGCCTGTGAGTGCTTAGTCTAGATGCTCTCTTTCAATGTATCTTCTAATGTATCAATTCTCCCATTAGCTGTTAAACCCATTCACTGAATCTTTAATTTGCTTTTGATATCTAGGTATGCGTTTGCTTTTTTATAATAACTTTAAGTTCTCTGCTAAAATCTAAACACTTGAATTTTATCCCCTTGAATACTGTGGTGACCATTATTTTAATATCTGATCCGTCTAATAAGGAAAGCCTACTAGTTCTGCCTCTGATGGTTTTCATTCTTACTGTTCTACCTCCCTGTGTTCCTGGCTAGTTTTCATCCAGTCCAGAATGCGGTCTTTACTGAATTGCGTGTGGGAATAATTTATGACATATCTTCTTCCTGAGAAGATTGACATTTGTTCCTGCCAGGTGCTTGGCACTGTGGGTTCACCTTAATTTTGAAGCCTTGTAATAAAGCGAAGCTGAATTACAGTTCCTGTGATAGGTCTTCAAACTCCATTTCACACTTACTCCTAAAGCACAAAGTGTGGAAACCTAACTCTAAGGCAAGTATGGCTCCCTAAGTTTCCCTCAAGCCCAGCAAGTGAGCTGGTTATTAAGCTATTGCTACTCGGCTTCAAACCCACCCTTCTGTCCTCTGCTTTGTGTTGCCAGGGCTGGAGTTCTGCAAACCACATTGCAGACTAAATAAAACTGTTATTGTGCGCTTTTGACCTTATTATTGTTGTCTGTTAAAATAGCCTAAATCTGGTGTAGTCACTGTGCTAATAAATGAGTGTACGAGCATATTTCATATCCTTATTTGACAAAATAAAAATGGGCGACCCTATGTTTCTCCCTATTGATTTTTTAAATTTTACTGGATCGAAAATGTAGTAGACATTGTGAGCCTGGATTTCTGTTGGGCGTTTGGCAAGCTTTTCATGATGCACGCAGGGCCAAATGGATACAGGAATTGGATGCAGGGCCCGCGGAGGCAGGGTGTCCTGATGGCAGTGTTTTATAACACGTCACCCTGACAACAAAGCCTCACAGTCTGTGCTGCTTGTGATACCCTCCAAGTCCCTCCTCGCGTGGTCCCCAGTCTCCCGAGCTCCACCTTGCATCCCATCCTCCTGACCCACAATTTCATTCCCTACTCACAATCCTGCACCCGCTTTTTCCTCGGCATTTGCATTTGAAAACATGAATGAGCAATGTATTCAATTTAAAAGATTAGAACAAAACAAAGTACACTAAAAGAAATATGAGGGAATTAATAAAGATAAAATGCTGAAAATAATGACTCACAGAACAAAATGCCAGCAAAAAATGATAGATAAGCCCAGTACTCTATCAAGTTTGATTATGAAAAATTCAAGGCAAATATATATTAGGAATGAGAAAGAAGACAAAACCATAGTTGTGAGAAGTAGTCAAAATAATTATAAAATATCATGTAAAATGTTATCCATAAATTTTAAAATCTAGATGAAATAGAGGATTTTTCTAGCACAACATAAATTGCTAGAATTGATTTAAGAAAAAGTAGAGTATCTGAACACATTAACCACCACACAACACACTAGCGAGGTTTTTTTATAGATCCACTACTTTAAAAAGTAAATAACAAACAGCATTAGACGCTGATTGTTTTAAAGGCAAGATCTAACTAAACTACCTGTCAAGGAATGTAGAATCCTACCTACATTATTCAAACTGGTCCGGATTATATGAGTGGAAAGTTCTCCAAATCATTTTATAAGTCTAGCATAAGCTTAATAACAAAACCTAACAAACAGCATCCAAAAGAAAAGGAGCCAATCTTATGAATGTCTATGCAAAAATTCTAAAGTAAATATTTGCAACTGGCATAGTAAAAGATCAATACACATGATCAATGAGAATGTATACCTCAAAGAAGCACCATTAGCATTATAGTATTGTTAGTAACACTATATGTACAATATTGTATAATATATACATAATGATGTATAATACACATACACGTCCCTCTGCTGGCTGTGCTTTTCCCCACCGGGCTGAAATGTTTATGGAGCCAAGGAGATGTGCATACTTGGAGTCTTGTCCTTACCCCTTATAGGTGACAATCTGGGTGGTAGGACCCTGGAATTCTCTGCCAAATGTCCTCGAAACATCCTGCACATCCTCGACCTGGCCTGCACAAGCCTGTTCCCCTGTCCATTCTCCCAAGGGTGGGATTGTGCTGTTAGAATGTCCATGCTTAGGCCCAAAGTATGGCCAAGGATGGCTTTTTGCCAGGAGTATAAATGATGCTTGAGAGCAGGAGCCACAATATGCACCAGTCAGGGGTGGGAAGATGAGGGAAGCGGGCCATGGGCCAGGGACTAGCTTTTCGCATAGCACCACTTCTTATACCAAACTCTGAGGCATACAAAGGTTCTAAGTTTGAACCCCGCCTTCCAGGTTATTATGAAGATATAACCATCAAGGTAAGAGGATAGAACATAGTTGTTTTTTTAAAAAAGATTATTAGCTTGATTTTTAGCTTTTAAATATTTAGTCATATGATAAGTAAGCCTTTATTTTTACTCTTGCCTCAGGCCCCACAAGGCTAAGAGTCATCCAGCCTATACTTTCCACATTTGGCACAGGTGAAAAAACAATATCGGACTAATAAATGCAGCATAATTAAATATTAGTGGGTTGTAGCATGTATGTGTATATATATGCCTGTGTGCATAGATATATATATATATATATATATGTATGTACATACATTGATCTTTTGAGAGACAGAGAGAATGTGTGTGCACAGAAACACAAATATTTACACATTGCACACACACACATACATCAGCATAAACACGGGAAGAGTTGAAACACCCAGTTCCAGGCAAGATGGAAACTAAAAAGTGCTGCTGTATCCCTTCCTCCCCACCAAACTGGAAATGCCAGAAAAGATATAAGGAGACTGACCAAATGCAGAGCCAGTCCCAGAATCTCATTCTTGGCAGATTGGAGGTAGCCAAGTTTTAACATGGGAAGGGAATGACATCCTGAAGTTAGTGGAATCCAAAAGCATGGATGCATGTTGGAGGCCAATAAGAAAGGTGCTGCACACTAGTAGAGGTCTTTAACTGCATACTCTATGCCACACCGCCCTGGGCAATCCTTGCAGAAAACTGAGACTGGTCAGGTTCTGCCCCACCACCCTGTTTTGAGGCCTCTCCTTCAACACATA
Organism: Miniopterus natalensis; assembly: GCF_054644295.1. Taxonomy (NCBI): domain Eukaryota; kingdom Metazoa; phylum Chordata; class Mammalia; order Chiroptera; family Miniopteridae; genus Miniopterus; species Miniopterus natalensis. The sequence continues at coordinate 48,343,952 of NC_142091.1, read as the reverse complement.
GGCACTCTCTGGCCAGATGTGGTACCCAGGATGCCTAAACTTTTTGTATAGGGATTGTGTCAGGACAACTCCATGAGCACGCTTATCAGGCTGACACCCTAATTGATGTCCACTGTCACTGTGCCAAGGGAAGAGAAGTCATGGCAGCAGCTAGAAGTGAGGGGACGTAGGCTTCAGCCCAAAAGATCAGGGAAGCCTATTGGACTGGGTACAGACCAGCTGGCTAGGCCTTGAGCATCCGTTCACTCACCTGTCACAGAGTGTAGCTGTATCACTTAGTTTGTGTACTATAGCAAATTATTCAACACTCTCAGAGGCTTAAAACAACAATGGTTTATTTTGATCACACATGTGCAGGTTAGCTAGACTTTGGCTGATTAAGGCTAAGCTCTCCTCCTTGTGTTTCTCATCTGCCCCCTGAGCCAGCAGCCTATCCCTGGCATGCTCTTTTCACAAGGATGATAAAATCTCCAGGAAGCAATTGGAAATATCCAAGGCCTCTTGTGCCTTCCTTGAAACTAGCATGCCAGTGCTGTCACCTCATTCTATTGGCCGAAGCAAGTCCACTGGCAAGTCAAATGGTGGGAAGAGACTACCTCCTTCGCAGGAGAAATGGCAGAGTCACACGGCAAGACCAAAAATAACTGGCAATAAATTTCAAAAGACTATCATCTTACAGAGTGTGGTCACTGGCCACAACAGACAACAAAACAGAATAGAAATCAATAACAATAAAATATCCAGGAAATCCCCCCAAATATTTGGAAATTAAATAACACACTTCTAAATAATCCATGCATCACAGAAGGAATCACAAGAGAAACTGAAAAATGTTTCAAATGAATGATAACAAAAACACAATAGATTAAAATGTGTGGAATGCAGTAAAAATGGTTAGAGTGAAATTTATAGCTTTAATAACAAGTAGAAAAAAAAAAAGACTTAAAGTCAAAGATCAGAATTTTCATCAATGAAACTGGGGGGGGGGGGGGAACCAACGTAAACCTAAAGAAAGAAGGTAGTAAATAATAGAGATAAAAGCATAAACAAATGAAATAGAAAACAAACATTAGGAAACATTTAAAAAGCCAAAAGTTGATTCTTTGAAATATTATCAAAATTGCTAAGTCTCTAGTAAGTAAAAAAAGAAAGAATTTAAATTGCCAATATGAAAAATGAAATGGGGGTATCAGCAGAGATCCTACAAACTATTAAAATATAATAAGGAAATATTATGAACACATTTATGACAATAAATTTAGTAGCATAGATGAAATGGACAAAACACAACATACTAAAAATGACTCAAGAAGAAATAAAAAATTTGAATGGTCAAATATCTTTTAAGGAATAGAATTTATAATTAAAAATCTTCTAACAAAGAAAATCCCAAGCCCAGAGGTTTCACTAGGGAATCCCATCAAACATTTAAGGAAGATGTAATATCAATTTTACACAAATTCTTCCAGAAAATAGAACACCTCTCAACTCATTTTATGAGGACAGCATTGTTATGATAACCAAACCAACAAAGATATTGTAAGAAAAGAAAAGAAAAAATATAACCCATAAACTTAGACACAAAATCTTCAACAAAATGTCAGCAAATTATATTCAGGAATGTATAAAAGGATAATACATTATGATTAAGTGGGGTTTATCCCAGGAATTCAAGGGTGATTCAACATTTGAAAATCAATTAATGGAATCTACCACATTAACCAAGTATATGGGAGAAATTATGATGATCTCAGAAGGCGCAGAAAAAATATTGAAGAAAATCCAACACTTTGGTAGAATGAACATTTGACATAATGTGATGGGTATAGCACTTCATCTGTATGATCTCCCTCTCCTAAACCCATTACCCTAGTGTGATGATGAGAAAAACATCAGTCACATCCAATAGAAGTACATTCCACAAAATATCTAACCACTCTCCTCAAAACTGCCCAACTCATGAAAAACAAGGTAAGTCTCAGAAACCGTCACAGCCAGGAGGAGCCTAAGGAGACAGGATGACTTAAGGTATAGAGTACCTGGGATGGGATACTGAAACAGTAAAAGCACACTAGGCAAAAATAGAAGAAATCTGAATAAAGTATAGACTTTAGTTGATACTAATGTGTCAATATTGGTTCCTTAATTGCAACAAATGCATGATACTAATATAAGATGCTAATAATAGAGGAAACTGAATGTGTGATATATAGGAACTCTCTGTATTATCTGTGCAATTTTTCTGTATATCTAAAACTCTTGTCAAATAAAAGGTTTATTTTGAAAAGAGCTGTACCTAAATATTCATATCAGCTTTACTCATAATAGCAAAAACTGGAAACAACCCAAAGGTCCATCAACAAATGAACAGATAAACAAGTTATGGTGTATTAGTACGATAGCATGATATTCAACAATAAAAATGACCAAACTACTGACACATAACACATGGAGAATAGAAAGTGACATTTGAAAAGATATATAAGAAATCTCCAGAACCTTCTCACAGGAGAGGCCACATTGAATGCCAAGGAGGACCATTATCTCAATTTCTGTTTCCCTCTCCTATCCTCAGGTGTCAACACATGGACGGAGAGTACAAAATAAGGTCCCTTCTCAGAGCCCCCACCCACCCACCACCACCACCAGCAATGAACTTGTTTCCTTCCTGAGTTGCTTCCTCAATGCTCTAGCCCAGACACTTTGAGCTCCCCTGTGTGGAACTGAAGCAAATTTACTCTATAAGTATTTTTCCAAACTTATTATTGAAGTGCAAAGTCAACTTTAAAGCTCTAAAGCCCAAAACAAAACAGATTTATTTTTATTCTTTTCGCATTTCCACTGCAACAACCCAACAGTGAGAGGTGGGAAGGTTGAGGTCTAATTTGAGATAAGTTAGGAAATAAAAGGGATGAGACTTCGAGGGGGAAACATGTCAGTTGCTATTTTAAAATATTAACCCACCCCATTTATTTCTTGGGATTAAATGCTTCTTTTAACAAGGGTTTACAAAACAAACGCTCTGTGTTAAAAGGAAATGAATCTTTCTTAATGCTTTCCATTTTGGGCCAGCCGTCAGTGGGAGGTCCCTGGTTAGCACTGCTGGGGTCCCTTTACGATGTTGTCAGCACCTTCCATGAGCTGCATTTGCTTCCCTTTCCCCCAAGAAATGCTATGGCTCTGGAAACATTCTCAATTGGGCAGCCTCAAGGTAATGGGAAGAGACAACAATGAGGTGCTGTTAATTGCTTCCTGTAAACATCCCGCTGACCCCCAATATGTCAGACTTCTTCGGCATCCTGAGCCGTAAGCCCCTGATGGGAAAGAAAGGTGATGATATTTCAAATAGTTCTCATTAAAAATATGGAAATTATTCTAGAACCAAAACAATCCAACACCTGAGACTAATTTTCTTGACATTCGTGGACTTTAATGACAGCTTCATTAATTGAATGGAGTCACATGGGGACAAAGTTGTGTTTTCCTTAATGACCTGCCAGATGATGAATTTTGGGGGGCTACTTGCTTTACTCTAAAAAATTTCAGAGGAAGGTAAAAAAAAGGACTAGTTCTGAGTGTCATTTCACAACTGAGCTTGACCAAGAGGCCTGCTGGGGTCTTGATGGTGAGCCAGTGTGAAAACGATGAGGTGGGCTTGCAGGACAGGGAAGCAGAATGATATCATGGTTAGGAGCCTTCTACTCAAAGCGAGGTTCAACAGCCAGTAGCATCAGCGTCACCGGAACCATATTAGAAATGCAGCATCGCAGGCCCCACCCAGTTCTACTAATTAGGAATAAGCATTGAACAGGATCCCTGGGTGATTCTCAGGCACATTTGAGTCTGAGAAGTACTGGTTGGGAGCACAAGTTTTGGAGTCCAATGGACTTAGGTGGGGACTCCAACTCCACTTACTGCTGGCTGTGAATAGGACATATTATTTAGCCTGTCTCAGCTTCAATTTTTCATCTATAAAGTAGATGCAATGGGATCTCCCTCATAAAATTTTGAGGATTAAACAAAATAAGCAATTAACCTATTTCCAGGTGTGTAATATATGTTGAATAAATGATAGGTAATATTGCTATTGTGGCTGCTCCTGTGGAATCAGAACTGAGTTTGAATCCAAGTTGTACAACTTAATAGCTTTGTGATCTTTCTCGGCCTCAAATTCTCTATCTGTAAAATGGGTACAGTTTAAACGTCAGTGAGGGCCTCCCAAGTCTTAAGCATGGACCAATTACACAGCCTAGAGAAGTCATAAAACTTCCCGAGATTTCTGCTCCCAAAGGGCTCCCCTCCCTGACCCTTGTGCCCCACCTGCAGGTGCTGCCCTTGTTCCTCTCCAAGTCTCCCCTGGAGCAGAATTCAGACCCTTCCACTCTCTCTGGGCCTCCATTTCCTCATCCATAAAATGGGTCAAGAATTCCTCAGTCACAGGGGTGGCACGAGAGCTGAAAGAGATCTGATATTTGAAAATACTCAGAGTGCTAGTTATTGAGCCATTGTTTCTCCGCTCCAATTTCTCTCTCCTCTGACGCTGGGGCTGGGCCTCTGCAAACGGCAATTTTCCTCTGGCAGCTGGCTCCTTGTCAGGCTCTGTCTATCAGGGGTGCCACAGGGAGCCCGAAGGTTGGAACAGGGAGGGCGGCTTTCTCCTTTGCTGGCTTCCTGTTCCTATCAGCGTTGCCCCAGCAACATTCTTCACCTTGGCAGCTGCTGCTGGTTCCAGCAGTGCAGGTGGTTCTAGTTTGCTGTCCTCACAGCTCTTAGAACCAGCCTCACCAAGCCCTCCAGACGCACAGCACCAGCCGCGGGCACCTCCTCCCCGAGCTCAGTCTCAGCCCCAGGGGCCTTGTCTCCAGGTTCCAAGCTCCAAGCACAGGTTCCATTTGAACGGTTCCTCCTCCTTAGAGGGCCTAGTCCCAGCTCTGCAGGCCCCTTCTCCAAGCTTCTCAATTTCAGTAATCCTGACATCTTCCCTCTGCTCCCCCAACCCTAGGGAAGGCAGCTGCTTCCCACAGCTATTACCTTTGGGATACCTCAGTATCCCCTTTTCACCTGTTCAGTTCTATTTGGGAAACAGTTCTCTTGCCATTAAATTCTCTCTGCTGAAGTAATGGCATGATTTCTGGCTCCTGACAGGGTCCTGTCAGATATGAAAAGTGTGTAAAAGATGCTAGTTTCCTTCCAAAACAATAAAATAAAATCTACCTTCTAAATAACAAGTTTTGCCACCAAGAAGGAGATTCAAAAGAACACGCCAATGGCTTTGAAAACAATTTCCAAAGAAAAATGTCCAAACTATTTTGGGCTCTAACAGCCTTGTTGGAATAGAACAGTAATCCTGAGCATTTGGAACCAAGAACCAAAGTGTGTTTCTAGGGAAAGAAGTGTAGTTACACATAGCTCCTGGCAGAGCTGGTGCACAGCGTAGAGAGTGGCCACCTGTGTAGACACCAGGGTGGGCAAGGAAAGGCAGGAGGAGACAGGAGATTGGGGAGCACCCCTATGAACCCGGTGCAGAATGTCATCTTCCCACAGGTCAAAGAGGTCTCGAACCTAAGTTGAAATGAATGGAATTGTAAAGAACTCAGAAAGGGCAGTTTAGTGAATGGTGCTTAAAAAGTCTGAGTTTAGTTAGCGGTGCTTAAAAAAATCCGACTTGCCCATGTTTAATAAGAAGTTGTACTTTGAAGGTGCTGGCCATGACTTAAATAGAAACTGAAATGGAACCAAAAATAGTATTTTATTCAATTAGTAAAGATAAATTGAAAGTTATAGTCCTCAGTGTGGGTGATCTTGCTCCCAAATAGGCACCTACATATAGTTGGTGCAACGTATAGAAAACAAGACAATAATAGTTTGAAAGAGTTGTAGTGATATTCACCTCCTTTGATCCAGTCATTCCATTACTGGAAGTTAATCTTAAGAAAGTCAAAATAACTTTTAAAAATCTATCTTTGTGAAGATATTCACTGAAGTGTTATATACAAGAGTGAAAAATAACATCATATAATTAGTTAAAAAAAGGGGAATAATTAAAATCATTCAAAATATTAAGTTACAACAATTGTGAAAATTATATTAAAAAAAGCCAGGAAAGATTTTTTGGTGTGATAGTAATTGGAATAAAATCAGAATATATAATGTAGAGGAGACTATAGAAAAGAGTACAAGAAAGAAGGTTCAGTAATGTTTCTTTTGTTACCACAGGGTGAGGGTATGGAGCACTTTGAGAGTCTTACACCAAGATGCAACATCAATGACAGATGGTTGGGCCCAGTTAGGCAGGATAGAGAAGCCGCACATGAGCCTTCATTGCCCTGTGGATTCTGGGCTGGAATGGATATCTTGATCCTAAAATGAAGAATCATTTTAATAATCTTCAGGATTGCATGTGTGTTTGACTAAAGGTTAGGCAATTTTGAGGGATTACAGACCGCGATCTCTCCCTCCTATAATAAAACAGCAGAGTTTTAAGATGAGCACTGAAGGTGGTTTTGCCCCCAGAGGAGGAGGAAGGAGAGAGAATGAAGGGTAGAAGCTGAGCCAGACAGAGAAGGCATCTGTGGAAGATTCAGGAGCTCTCAAGTAGGGAAGGAAGAGAGAGACCACTGACTTCAACAAACAGCTGGTCAGTGAGGAAACGCCGTAATGGTGAGCAACCAATTAGTTCACGAGACGATTGGCTGCTGGTGGTAAATTAAGAGCTAAGTCTAGTCGCTGGCCGGAGGGACCTTGCCAGGGCTTGGTGTTTGACCTTCCGGGGCCTTGGCTTGCTGTGGGAAAGCTTGGAGGACTGACTCAACTGTGAGCCTTAGAGACACCCTGAGCTGTAAGGCCACGTGGAGCTGGGCTGCCATATAAGGCACAGGAGTTACTGCAGACAGAGGGAGGGATGAAGTGATGGCTTCCAAGTCCAGAGAGAAGTGCAGTTTTCCTGGTGCTATTTGCTATTACTGTAGAGCTGTGAGAGTCAGTATGTTCATTGAGATTATCCGTCAGCCTTTAGAGATGGAGAACAGCCCGGCTTAGAGGTCCCCATGGGAACAGGCTGCTGAGGGATGAAGACAGAGACCCAACTGAGCGAGACCTACCGCAAAAAACACTCATTCGTTCAGCAAGTATTCGTACACTCCTGTCCTACCTGAGGCCCACATTCCATTAGGGGAGATAAAAACAGAGACAATTCCAACAGAGGGTAACCACTTCTTAAAATCAAATTATCATGGCTTTAGAAAGAAAAGAAAAGCTAATTTTTTTAGCCAGGATTTCTGGGGAAGATTCTTAGAAGAGGTGCTATGTGAGCTGAATTTTGAAATAAGAATAGACATTTTCTCAATCAGTGTATTGGAGTTTTGTGTCGCTGGAATGTTCGATACGAGAAGAGCAGAGCAGAAGATGATGTCAGAGGTGTGGTCCCGGCCAAGGTCATGAAGGCTCTTAAATGCAGAGTCAAGGATCTAGACTTTGTCTAGATGTTGAGACACACTGAATAGTTTTAAGACAGGTAAAGAGGTGATTAGACTTGCATTTTAGAGAAAGAAGTCTGCTGTCTGTCTGTAGGATGGAATAGAGTTGGACAAAGCTAGAGGCAGAAAAAGTAGCTAGGGGACTCTTCCAGGAGTCGGGACGAGAGATAATGAGGACCTGACGTGTGCAGTGGCCATGGTGAGGGGAAACCTGCCTTGTCCTTTGTCCTTCCCTCCCTGATGGAAATGGCACACACCTTCCTCCCAGCTCTAGCAGTCACCCCAGGATCAGATGCCTGCCTGCTCTAGGCTTGCTGCCAGTGGTCCGGCCTGGCTCAGGGGATGGATGTCGGCACAGGGAGGGGCCATGTGACAAGACCAAGAGAGACAAGCTTGGGGATCAGAGGAGGAGAATTCCAATCCCAGTGCCACCATGCTATAGACTGAACTGCGTCCCTCTCAAATTTATATGTTGAAGCCCTAATCCCCAATGTAACTCTATTTGGAGAAAGGACATTTAGGGAAGTAATTAAAGTTAAATGAAGGGTTTTGGAAAGGAAGTGGGCATTGGAGAGACAATTGTGGTTATTTAATAAAGAAATTACATAGAAAGAAAATAGAAAAGGGGAGGTAAAAAACATTAAATGAGGTCATAAGGGTAAGGCCCTAATCTGATAGGATTAGTGACCTTATAAGAAAAAGAAGAGTCAAAAGAGGTCTTTTTTTCCTCCACTTTTTCTGCATAAAAGAAAGACCATTATGGATACAGTGAGAAGGTGGCCATCTGCAAGCCAGGAAGAGAGGCCTCACCAGACACCAACCTGATGGCACCTTGCTCTCTGACATCTAGCCTCCAGAACTGTGAGAAAATTCATTTCTGTTGTTTAAGCCACTGTAGGGTGGCAGAATATGTCACCCCAACACATGCCATTGCGGCATAAGGATGATTTTGAGCTGAACACAATTGAGAAGCAGGTGTAAGAAAAACATCTATATGCTACCCCTATTTGCCTAAAAATAGGACATAAATTTTCTCCCCTCTTTACTAGGAAGAACAAAAGTTAATCACTGGAGGCAACTTAAGACCCTTAACACAGTGGAGGTGGCACCAGAGAAATCTATATAACTACCTTTGCTAACTAGACTTCATCTATTGTTAGTTTCCCATATACTTGCCTTCGACAATGTGCTGCCCCGGAAGACTCAAGTTTCTTTTCATGTGTCCTGCCATTTCTCCTAAAATGTACTGTCCCTTTGCTAAGATGCTATATAAGCCCAAGTTCTAATCAACACTTTGACTTTCTCATCTCTCAGTGCTCCTGTGTGTCATTGCGGTGCAGATGCTAATAAACTATTTGTTTTCTCTTGTTAGCCTGTCTTTTTTCCACCTAATTTATAGTCAGTCCCCAGGTAGAGAACTGAGGTAATAGGAAAAACATTTTTCCTCCCCTACACCACCCAGTCTGAGCTAATACACACTATTTGCAGCTAAGTCTCTTGAACAATCATTTAAACTGACTGATCCTCAGTTTCCTTATCTCTGAAATGAAAACAGTAAAGTAATAATAATTCCTGCTTCACAGGGCTCTTGTGAGGGTCAGATAAGCTACACAGTTAGCAAATGGAGCTTATTTTGAATGCTCTTTTAAAATTGTGCATATAAAGTAATAAACGTTCCTTCCATGAATGGACTGATAAAAGATTAAAATGTTTTTGATCATAATATTAGTTTAATTATTATACTTAACTATAATATCTGTCTCTTGGATATATTTTGAATGCATATAATTAGGCAATAATCAAAAGCTAATTGATCACAGATGTCTAAAAGGCTCTCAGTTCAAATTCAGTGCTGGTAACCAGTGCCAATAAAACCATTTGGGGAGTTTCTATGTTTTCATAAAAAAATTTAAAAAAACCCCACAGAGTTCCAAATATATGAAGTGCCCCAAAAATAGCCTCTGTAAGAGACTTCCTTGAAATGTTTAACATCTGTAGAAATATTCAGAAAGAGAAGTCTTTAACATTCAGTTTTACTAATATTTATGTTATGTGGAAATCTATTATAAACGTGGACAAAAAGATAATCACATAGAAAGTATATTTGTAATTAATATAAATATTATTTCATCTTAGGGTCTTAAGAGTATTTTTTAATCTTGTTTCTTTATTGAAAAATTAGCCTAAAAAGTAGCCTTTTCGTCTTTTTTTTTTCCCTGAATACCCTCATGAAATTTTAATACCATAGATATACTGTATATCCATTTATATGTATGTCTGCGCTTTATAAAGCATATAACCAAGAACTAATTTTCATCCCCCTGGGATGAAATTGCCCCTGTTGAGAATTCATGGCCTTAAGGTGATTCATATAATAAAACATCTCATTGGTCTTCACAATAAAGCTGATAGAAAATGCATTCAACGTGAGAAATGAATCTGTTTCTCAGAGGGCATACCTAGACGTAAAGAAAAGCATGACAGAAGGCATCCAGCTTTAGGCCCACTGTGGTTACCCTAGGACACGGCTAGACTTAGAGGGACTGTCTCCTGAGAACCTATTTGCATGAGGAGCCCAGGAGTCTTCTGAAAAGGAATCCACCCTGAAAAGTAAGAGTACGAGTTTGGTTCAGAGCCAGTGAGCCAGCGGAAGAGGTGAGCAGGGGTCTGCCCATAGCAAGGGGCCTGTTGTATACGTTGTCCCTCTTTTCTATGGACTCACGCTGAATCCTAAGGTAAGGTGTTGCAACACAAGAGAAATAAAAGCTGAACTATCCTTCATGCCACCCACCTGTGATTCCCACAGCACACTGAGAAGGTACCAGTAGTACCAGAGCAAGTGCAACCGGTGGGAGGGCTCTGGTGGCTCCTGCAGGTAGGCAAGTGTGACTTGTAACTGTTGTCCTCATGCCAATCTCAAGTCTCTTAGCTGTGTCGCCTGGGAGCCATGGACCATACCCATATTACAATAGATGTTGTTATACCTGCCCAACAGCATCCAAACATCCTAGCACATCATTCAAGGCTCTTCCTGAGAGAGGCTGAGCCTATATCTTAAGCTCTGGTTTCAGAGTCAGTTAGACCCAGATGTGACTCCTGTTTCTTCCCTCACCTAGCTGAATGATTGCAGGCACATTACTTAACTTTCCTAAATTCGGTTTTCACCTCCATAAAATGGAGATAGTAATAGTGTGGAGGGGATTAAATTAGATCACACACGCAATGAGCCCTTTGCACAATGCCGAGCACACAGTAAGTGCTCAAAAAATGTTAGCTGCTTCAGTCCTTGACCATGACCATCATTCCACTCACTATTCCTGCTGCATGAAAATGATGAAAAATTCTCAAATATGCCTCTGTGCCTTTATACATGTTTCTTCTGCCTGGAATGGTTTTCAATGACATTTATCTGCCTGGAGAGGGCCTCCCCTCCCTTTAAGCCCCAACTCAAATGTCATCTCCTCTGAGAAGGAGATTTTAGAAAAATCAATGCAGCTCTCTGCAACTCTTTACTAATCCTCTGTTAGAGCCCTAATCACACTGTAGGTAAATGCTCTTCCTCCCCTCCCCTCTGCTGGACTTTGAGGCTCTTGAGGGAGTGAGTCTGCCTCATCTCTTCCACACCTCCAGGGGCCCAGCACAAAGTCTGGACCAAGAAATGATACACAGAATGCGTGACATTAATTCTATTTCTAGAGCAATGCCTGACTCTGCTGTCCTCTCTTGGCAAAGCCCATTTTTGGCTTCACTCTGAAGCCTCAAACAGCTGAAGTCACGGGATTTTCTTCTAACTTGAAGTCTTCCAGCCCATCCAAAAAGTTCTCTTCTTTTGGGCCAGGATGATATGCAGCTGAATGCTGCAGAAACAAGTCTGTGAAGGTGAGGCTGTGCCTTAAGATAAACACATTGTAAATGCTATGTTTGATTTCTCAAACACTTATTAACTCTCTACTAGAGGCCAGAATCTGCCCTTTCAGAGTCCAGCTCAGAGCACTGAGGCTCAGAGGCATTCAGCAGCTTGCCCAAGGTCACTCGGCAGCAGAGCAGGGATGCACATCCTAGATCCTTGCTCTTCTGCTATATCACATTGTCTGGCTTTGATACTGAAGCAGACGTGAGAGCTATTGTGTTGTGTCTACCTGGTTTAGGAAGCTCTTGAGGGGAGGGTGCAGATGTTTTCTGCTCACGGGATTGGCATTAGGGAGTAAAGAGGTGGTAGTGGGGAGTTCCCTTCTGCACACCTGGAGGGCTGCCATCCTTTCCAGAGGCGAGGGGCCTGAGGCCTCCTCCGACCTCTGCTCACCTGTATGCTCATCCTTCCCAGTCCCGGTGCAACGCACACACCACACACACACACACACACGTGCATGCACAATTCAGGTAAAATCAAAGAAAGAATATACCTCTGAGCAAACATCAGCCATCAACTAGAGGACAGCTGAACCCATTTCCTAGCACAGGCCTTAAAGGTTCTGCTTCAATGAAAAAACAAGAAACTCACGTGTGTCAGAGGTGTCCTGAGAGCAAGCGAAGGTACTTGGAAATGGGACTCTCTGAAGCAGATCAGAGATCTTCCCACTTATCTCTCTTAATATATTTAATCAACCCAGTGGTATCTTTATTTAGAAGACACACCCAGTGGAAGCCAGCTCAGTGCCGCTCTTTCTCCAGCAGTGGAGGCCCCCCAGTGAGGCCTCAGCGCAGGGTGCAAAGGTGCTTCACAGTGATTCTGAAAGGGCCGCTGCACTAGTGAAATAGGAACCAGAGAGGACGTCTCACAAAGCAGGCAGAGGGAGGCTAGGTGTCCCCACCTGGTCCCTTTCAGCCATATGCCCCCTGGGAACTTCAGCTTTCTCTGTGGGCCTCAGGTGGACTGCTGCTAAGAAATGGAATGAAGAACAGGCAGACCTCGGCCCAAATCCTGACAATGCTACTGCTTCCTAGCTGTATTACCTTGGGCAAGTTACTTTACCTCTCTGAGTCAGTTTTCTCATCTCTAGAATAGGGATATTAATAGTATCAACTACTTGTAGTTATTATGAGATGGCATGCTATTTTTTATTTTATTTTTTTTTGTTAATCCTCACTGGAGGATATTTTTTCTATTGATTTTTAGAGGGAGTGGAAGGGAGTGAGGGGGAGAGAGAAAGAGAGAGAAATAGTGATGTGAGAGGGACACATCAATTGGCTGCCTCCTGCATGCACCCCGACCAAGACTGTGGATCAAACCCGTAACCCAGGTATGTGCTCTTGACTGGGCATCGAACTGGCGACCCTTTGGTGCAGAGGCAATGCTCTAACCATTGAACAACACTGGCCAGGGCAGGCATGCTATTTTATAGGTGAAATTGCATAACCCCCAGCATGGCACATGCTGGGATTCATTCACATTGAAACCAGTACAGCACACTGCCAACACCTCCCGGCCTTCCATCACTCACCCTGGGCCCAGGCTCGGGAAGGTCTCAGTCTCCCCTGCCCGTGTGTGGCTTCCCCACACTAACATTGGATATCAACGCTCCACAGGAGCTGGATACACTTACATGAGCAGCCAGTTTGTCCTGTGCTGTGGTTCAGGAGGGCTTGGCTTCCCCTGAGTCCTCCACTCCGGCCCCTAGGACATAACACCAGGCTCCATCGCAGCAAAGAAAACTGAAGAGGAAGGATGTCAGCTGAGCCACCACCAGGGCCCCAGGGAAGCCAGCAGCCCCTTGAGACAGAGGCGGGAGCAGCACCGCTAACCACCGGGCATCCCATCCCAGAAGTCATCGGCCTCCACCCCATGCCACCTCCCCACCCCGACTGGGCTCCTGGGCAGCATCTGCCTATATACACAGGCTCATCCTCGCTGCTTGAACCAGCCCCTTGCATTTCAAGGATCCTGATCTCTAAGCTTCTGTTTCTTTTCTGCCCTTGTCCATATCACCTACTTCATGCAAGTGAGCCTGGAACCCCAGCCCTAGACTCTCTGTGGCAGCTAACACTCCAGCACCTTTGGATTGGTGAGGACACAGATTTGGGGAGGTAGTGCTCAAATCCATGGTATAAAACAAGGGCCCAGTAAGGGCAGCTCCACAATAGCTGCCATCCTGTTTTTCTCATTTGGGGAATGGTGGGCAATAACTTTTGAGCTTCCCAAAGAATTAGAAAAACTGAATGGGAAGTAATTTTAATCTACATTTTTGATAAAATAACTAAATTCACTTATATTTGTTCTTTATTGTGATGATCCTTTAACTTATCTTAGATTTCCAAGTGCCTTGCCCTTTACACACCGGCAGCAGCCCCACAAAGAGAACCTGCCTCCACTCCGGAGCAGCGATTAATTAAGAATTGACACGAACTCGCTGTCCAGTGAACTCAGCCTCAGTCCCACCAAGTCAGACCAAAGCAAACCAAGATGACAAACACTTGGAGAAGCTTGGAGAAGCTTCTGACTGTGAAAACAGAAAGCGTATTTCTTAACAAATATCACAAAATAATGAACCCAGGCACGGAGCACTGTGCGGTGTTGGGAGACTTTGCAGGAAATGCTGACACCGCTTCAATGCCAGCTGTAGGAACCGGAGCCCAGCAGTATTTCCTCCTGGAACAATTATCTACTTTCTTTGAACTTTTAGGAGACAATTAAGCAAGAGCAGCAGATGATGCTGTCCCCTGACACAGACCGGTATAGACCCCCCTTCTCTAAGAAAGTAGATGTTTCTGTTTGCCCCTCTTGGGCACCAGGATTGTGATTCTGCAGAGAGATTGGGTTGCTCTTCTTAATGATATTTCTGTCAGTCATTGATTCAAAAAGCACTTACTGGGCATCTACTCTGTGCCAGGAGCCGAGATGATTGGGGCCCAGCTAACATGTTGGTTAAGTGCAAGGCCCTGTGCCCACGCCTTACGTTATCCAGTTAATCCTCGGGACAATGCTGATTGGTTACCACTGTCCCATTTCACAGATGAGGTCCCTGAATCCTAGAGAGTCTATATAATCTGCTCAGGGTCACAGTGATAGTGGCAGAGAGAGCATTTAACCCAGGGACCCACCTGGAGAGCCCATGTTTTTAACCACTTTGCTAGAATGAGGACATCCACTAGGGACTATTAAGGGTACAATTTAATAAGGTATGATCGTTACCATTTCCCCCGCCCCTGCCGGGGAGCTCAGAGTCCCACCAGAGAGTCAGGGCAATAAAATTTCAATACTGCCTGGTTGTTCAAGATACATGGGTGACACCGCGAGCATAGCAAAAGAAAAAAGCAATCAATTGGAATTCATCAAAATTTAAGACTGTTCTGCTTCAAAGGACACTGTCAGGAAAGTAAAAAGGCAATCCATAGAACGGGAGAAAAAAATTGCTAATCACATGCCTGGAACTCATATCTAGAATATATGAAGGACTCTCTATAAAGACAGTCCATACAGCCAATGATTAAAATTATGTATCAAATGATACAAAGACAGCCCAAGCAAAGTAGCCGATTAGGCATTTCTCCAAAGAAAGCACACAAATGGCAAAATGAACACAAGAAATGACGCTCATCACTATTAGCCTTTAAGGAAGTATAAACAAAACCACAAGAAGCTCCACTTCACACCCACTAGAATAGCTAAAATATGCCCAGCCGGGCGTGGCTCAGTGGTTGAGCGTCGACCTAGGATCTGGACAATCGGGGTTCGATTCCCGGTCAGGGCACATGCTCGGGTTGCAGGCTCCGTCCCCAGTCGGGGGCGTGCAGGAGGCACCCGATCAATGACTCTCTCATCATTGATGTTTCTATCTCTCTCTCTCCCTCTCCCTTCCTCTCTCTGAAATCAATAAAGAAAAATTTTTAAAAAAAGAAAAAAAAGAATAGCTAAAATAAAAAAGACAAGCCCTGGCCGGGCAGCTCAGTTGGTCAGAGCATCATCCCGTGTCCCAAAAGGTTGCCTGTTTGATTCCTGGTCAGGGCACATGCCTGGGTTGCAGGTTCAGGCCCTGGTCGGGGCACATGCGGAAGGCAATCGATTGATGTTTTTTTTTCTCTCTCTCCTTTCCTCTCTCTAAGCGTGTCCTCAGGTGAGGATTTTTTTTTTTTAAGACAGTTAACAAGTGATGGTGAAAGTGTCAGGAAACTGGAACCCTCCTACATTGCTAGTGGGAATGTAAAATGATGCAGCTGCTTAGGAAAACAGCTTGGCACTTTCTCAGAAGATTAAACACAGAGTTGCCATATGACCCAGTTCTTGGGTACAGAAAAACTTAAACACAAATGTTCATGGCATATGAACATTCATATTTATATGTTAATCTTCATATAGCCAAAAAGTGGAAACAACCTAAATGTCCATCAACTATTGGATAAATAAAATGTGTTTCACCCATAAAATGGAATATTATTGGCAATAAAAAGAAATGAGGTGCTGATACATGCTACAGTATGGATGAAATTTGAAAACATTATGCTAAATAAAAGAAACCACTCACACATATTGTATAATTCCATTTATGTGAGATGAACAAAAGAGGCAAATCCATAGAGACAGAAAGCTGGAGTTGGTCGCTGGAGTTGGAGACTTGGGAGGATTGGAGAGAGCCTGAGAATAAATGCAGTGTCTCTTTTTGGGGTGATGAAATGTTCTAAAATTAATTGTGGTGATGACTTCACAGCTCTGTGAATCTACTAAAAACCATTAAATTATACACTTCAAATAGGTGCATGGTTAGGTTTGTAAATTATTTCTGAATCAAGCTGTCATTTTAAAAAAGATATGCTGGTGACAAATAGAAGACAGCAATTGGGGGAAGACTGACACCCACTGGGAATGCCTTCATCAGCAAAATGTACTAAGGGGTGCCGGGTGCCATGCTGGGTGACAAAGAATTGAATCAGGTGCCCCTTCTGCCCTCTGGTTGGTCACAGTCTCACCAGAGTGCAAGGGGGAGTTCAGGGAACTGTGAAAAGATCCAAATTTGGGGGGCAGAGGATGCCTGAGGCCAGGAGCTCCTGGGAGGGGCATACCTCACCATGAAAGTTTGGAGTATAGGGTTGCCTTCTGGGAGTGAAACTGGACATAGACATACCACATAGGAGAGCAGAGAGATGCAAAGCCACCAGGAGCAGAATGATCCCACGACCCCAAGCCTCAGGGGAGCTCATTTCAATGTGTGACCATATCCCCAGCGGTGGTTCACTAAGGGGAATCTATTCCCCAGGGGACATTTGGCACTGTCTGAAGACATTTTTGATTGTCACAACTTGGGGGAGGGAGGGCAGAGTGCTATTGCCAGGCAGTAACAAGGCACAGGATAACCTCCCAACAACAAAGATTTATCTGGTCCAAAACGTCAATAGTGCCAAGAGCTTCGGAAACCCTGCTCAGTAAATATTGATCAGCAAGGGAACAGTCAGCCACAGAAAAGGGACAATCACAGAAGCCAGCTTCAGAAAGACCATCCATGATGGGTTGAATGGTGTCCCCTCCCCAAAAGATATGTTGAAATCCTAATCCCCAATACCTCAGAATATAATCTAATTTAGAAATAGAGTCACTGCAGACATATCTAGTTACGATGAGGTCACACTGAAGTAGGGTGGGCCCCTGGTCCAACATGATCTGCATCCTTATGAAAAGAACATCATGTGAAAAGACATGCCTGAAGGAGAGCGTCATATAAAGATGACAGTAGATATCAGGGCCATGCATTGACCGGCCGAGGAATGCCGAAGACCGGCAGCAAACCACCAGCAGCTAGACAAGAGCCATGGAGCAAGATTCTTTCTCAGATCCTCAGAAGGAACCAACCCCACCGACACCTTGATCTCAGACTTCTAGCCTCCAGAACTGCGAGATAACGAATCTCTGCTGTCTAAGCCACCCAGTATGTGGGGCTTTGTTACAGCAGCCCTAGCAAATCGATACGCCCTCTGAGCACTGTGTATGGGACTTTGCACATCCTAGGCCTCCATGAGCATCATTCAGTTCCTATCTTTCTCTAGTTCTGTTTCCAGACTTACCAAGTTATAGCTAATTATAACAGTCACTCCCTCCCCATCCCAGAAAAAGGGTGGGCTGATTGTCCAGCACAATTATGCCAGCCTCAATGTCTCTCAGGGCCCGAGTTCTCCTGGACATTGACTGACCAGAAGGAATTTCTGTCTCAGGGCTGAAAGCCAGACTCAGCTGGCCTTACCCTCGGTGGGTGGTTCCCAGTGCACACAAATTGTGCACAGCAAGGAATGAACAAGACCTTCCATTGGAATGAAAAAAGGAAATACTGCCCATTATTTAGAATTTTTAAAAAATTACAAGTAAATTAAGGTTTAATGTTTCATGAATGAATTGACAAGAAAGCCTATAAATAATTTCTGAATACACATTCATGTATCATGGGTTCATGTTTTAAAACAATTTCAGGGATGGCAGTTGGTGGTCACTGCCTTGGACATGGCCTTGGATAACCACAGCCATTTCTCTAATCTGCTCTTCCTTGAAACTGATTCATAAAAGACCTTGGGAGTCGGGCTAAGGGATTTGGCTTCTCTCCTGGGTCTGTGAAGGCTCTCTGAAGGTTTTAAATAGAAAAGAGATTGTAGCAATTCTGCAGGGAGATTAACACCACAGTAATTAGTGTGGATTCTGGAACCAGCTGCATAATTTACATAATTTACTAGTTGTAATATTTGCTATGTGTTTAACCTTAGGCAAGTTATTTAGCCTCTTTAAGCCTCTGTTTCCTCATCTGTAGAACAAGGCTAATAGGAGTAACCACCTCTGTTTTTAATTGATTTTAGAGAGAAAGGGGGAGGAAGAGAGAGGGGAGGGGCATCGATTTGTTGTTCCACTTATTTATGCATTCATTGGTTGATTTTTGTATATACCCTGACGGGGGCTTGAACCTGCAACCTTGGTGTGTTGGGACGACACTCTAACCAACTGAGCTACCCCGCCAGGGCCAAGAGTAACCACCTCTTGATGTTGTAGCAAGGATTAAAAGACATACTGCATTCAGAGCACCAGGCACAGGGCCTCTGGCATACAGCAGATCATCAATAAGCATTCATTATGATTCTATTTTAGAATATCACCCTCTTGGACCCACATCTTAATGTTAAGATTCAGACCTCAAGCCGCCACATTCTAGAACCAGCTCTTCAAATATAGGTGGAAGCTGCCTCAAAAGCAGTATTTGAAAGTACACACATTCTTAGGCTCCAAAACCTCCTAGGTTTGCTCAGTCCTGAGCAGAGTGGCTTTGAAAGCCTCTGGTAACCCGCAAAGGCATGTCTGGAAAGTATGAGCCATTGTATGCGGCTTTTGTGTATAAGATTTAAGTCCAGCTCTACCACACTCCAGTGCTCCAAGCTGTCTTTTTCCAACATGGTAAGCTCTAAAGCTAGTTCCTCCTTAAATGTCTTATTTTTTTTTACTTCAAAATATTATTGCTTCCTGGTTTAACTTCACAGCCTTGGGGCTGTACGTACCCCACCACTAATAAGCATTAATTGGATTTTGAAATCCAAAAGAAACAATGACAGGTGGTGTTATTGTTATTAACCACTCAGCTTCTAGCTGGTTTTAAAACTGCATGCCTCCGCCCCTCGGATTTTGGAAAATCCCAGTCTTTTTTCCAGTTTAAGAAAGTATTTGCAGGTGTGAAATTTGTTCTTGCAGCTCTGCCAAATTGCATTCAAGAGCGCCATCTCCTGGCCAAAGTTGAAAATGAAAGGGAAGGGATCAGCAGGTGCCTATGTGGTCTTGGGCCTTTAATCAGGGGCTTAACTACTTAACCATGAAAAGGAGCTTCCCGGGGGTAACGAGAGTTGCCCAATTTGCAGAAACCGGGTGTTTATTTTTGTAGCACAGTTTTCCAGATGCCTGCATCCTGTGTCCTTTACGGTGTGTAGCATCTGCTTATACCGCGTTGCTGGTGTTTATGGTTTTGCTTAAAGATCCGTCCTGAACGCTGAGGGGCATGGCAAGAGCTAGGTCTCCCAGGTTTGAAAATTGGATGCATGGACCCTGGAAATCTTCTGGGTTTAGCCTATTAGGACCCAGAAATCAGGTACAAGTCTCTTTATATTAACAATACTAGTCTCTCTCCCCAAATCATAAGAAGACAGGTTGAACTTTGATAATACTGTATAAAAGCGAGAAAATGAATGAGAACTGTAGCAATGTGGTCCAGGGTCAGCGCATCTGTGGCTATCTATCACCCTGCTCTTTTTTTAAAACAATGCCAGCGTTTCTGCCATAATGAGATATATATGTTCCTGGGGGACTGGGGGAAAGCACACTTTCTACAAAATGGCAAACTAAAAACAAGACTTATGGGGAAAATAAGATTCAGACAGACAATTGAAAGCATTGCACCACTGTAACCAGAGCTCTAACAAAAAGAATAACATTCTTAATTTTTAAAAACGAGCAGTTTCAAAAGACTGTTCAGCTCCTAATAAATAAAAATCTGCAGAAAACAAAGGCTTTGCCTTAACAAGAAAAAAGGAAAGAAAAGATAATTGATGGAAGGCAATGTAAGAGAAGCTGCAGTCTGGACCCTTGGAGATAAGCAGGAAGCACTCCTAAGACCAAGTCTCTGACTCAGCTAAGGCAGCAGGGAGGCCTGAGGCAACTGAGCCCTGCGGCCTCCCGCTCCCTCCTCAGCATGCGGTAATCAGCTTTGCGTCTGCCTCTGCCGATCCATGGGACAGTCTGGGAGCCTCACACAGGAACCAGTGCAACTTCCACATCTCACTGCCATCGTTCCACCGTTTATCAACCGCATTTGAGCTAATTTGTGTTGAAATCACTCACAAACACACCAAGTGTTGGAGCAAAACAGACTGAACGTGGGATGCTTCCCTGGCACAGTTAACACCAATCCCTGGGGAAAGGATGGATCTGTCAGCCCTGCTTCTTCCCCTTGCCTGCCTCCCTACAGCCTCAGTGTTGGATTCACAGATGTCCCCACCTCCTAGCCACAGGGGCTCCGTTAGGCTCTGGGCTCTCAGGTTTCAATTATGTCCAAGGTGTGGTCAGATAGTTAGCAAGACAGCATATATTTGGCAAACTTATCTGGGTTACAGGTGAGAGAATCTAAAGTAAAACTGTCTTAAGAAAAAAAGATTTTTGCTAACCTAATAAAAAGTCCAGATGTGGATGTGGCTTCAGATCTCACTGGAGTCAGGGGCTCAGATTGGGTCCCTACCTGTCTGTCTTTCCCACCTCCACTCTCCCCATTTCCTGCTTTCCTGGGTAATAGTGTAGCCCTTTTCCAGGCCCTCACCACGGATGGCGCCTGACTACCTCTCACTTCATAATCCTTGCAGCTAGCAATCCCAGAGAGAAGAGAGATTCTCTCTCCCAATAATTTTTGAAAGACAAATAAACAAAAAGCCCCCACCAGGACCTGTCTCGTTGGCATGGCTTGATGAAAGTGCTCCCCAACCTTGCTCTCCTTGTCCACTGTGGTTGGAGAAAGAAGGCCAAGGTTGTGGGCTGACCTCTAGATTCAGGAGTTGAGTCTACCCCAGCCAAACACATGTACGTGGAGACAGAGAAGTCCCCAAAGGAGAGACCAGCCTGGTACCTGGAAAGGGGGAGCAGAGCACCCCAGATACCCATCGCCACGGTGGACGGAGCCAGGCTCCCATCTAGTAGCTTGTGAGGTTGAGAGAGCCTGGTTTCTGATGAACACAATATCTGAGCAACACTATTTATCTTGGACTTAAACAAAGGGACAGAAAAAGATGGATCTAGCCTGCTCGTATATTTTGTTTGGCTTGATGGTGCTGTTGTTTGTTTTGTTAATTGGCCGTCGACATTTAGAACTTGCAAAATTTAGGGCTTCTCTTAAACTGGAGCCACACTGTGTCCATTTTCCCACATGGCGCCCCTTTATTGGACGGTCCTCTCCCGTTCACCTCAGTCCCCACTATTCCCTGTGCTCTGCCATCCTCCCCCAGCTCACTCCGTTGTCGCCCACCTGGCCCCCGGAGCCATCTGAATTTGCAGTCTGCCACGTGAGTCTAGCTCTGGCCACCCAGCCTCTCCGATGGAGCTTGGCAAGGGTTCCCTAGTCAGGAAGGGCTGGGTGGGGTGGCTCTTGCTTGCTGCGCTGTCCTGCCCTTACGGTGCTTCAAACATGCTCTGTTAGGACTTGCTGCCTTCATGTTGCTTTTAAGCTAACAGCAGGTAATTTATTGAGATATTATTCTAGCTTATTCTCCCAGCTGTAGGCAAATGAAACAGTAAATTTTCTCTCCCCCTTTCCTGGAAGAACAGCCAAGCATTTGTGTCCACGAGGTCTAAGCAACCTTTGCCTGTGGGAGAATTAACAGGCTTTTGTTTTCAGGAGCCTAATCACATAGGACCTCAGCTGGATTGCTCCAGGGAGAGCAGCGTTCCAAGGCACGCAGAGAGGGAGACTATCCAAGCCAGGAAATAATCACACTCTCTGAGACTCGGATAAAGGAGGGAAGCTGGATTCATGAATGACCTCGACCTTCGCCTCACTTAAAGTCCCCCGAGAGGAGCAGGATTCAGTATCTGTTAGGATTCCTTCCCCTGCAAAGGACAGAAGACAGCCAAACAGGCTTAAGGTGGTGAAAAAAAGATAAAGGAAGTTGGGTAATTTATTGGTTAGGTACTAAAGAGTGCATCAGTAACTAACGTTATTCAGGCGTGGTTGGATCCAGGGATCTAAAATATACCATGAGGACTATTTCTATCCATTTCTCAACATTGAATTTCCCTCTCTGTGTTGATTTCATTGTCAGGATCCATGGAATGTTCCCTCAGCAGCTGTCTCAGACGTCGACAAAATATCCTCATCGGCTTCTCAACAGAATAGACTACACATCAATTACTGAGCCAATCACTGACGCCAGGTGACACAGTACTCCAGCCAGTCACATGGCTCTTCTCTGAGACTGGGAGAACCAGGTACTAGAGCTGGAAGAAGGGGGGATAGACGCTGAGTAGCCAAAACCTACTAGAGACTCCCAGGACACGGCACCAGGAACCAGGGCTCAGGAATCCTGGCAAAGGCTGTGCGTCTGAGCTTGTTATAACAGGCATGGGGTCCACTGCTTCTCAGTGGATCCCGCGGAACATGGACAAGGAGAGCCAAGAGCTGCACCCACCCGCAGAGAGCCTTCTTTGGGGGGGGGGGGTGCATACGTTCCCAGGGCTCTTGCACAATCGCTAGGCAGGAAAGGGGTGCATGTAGGCACCTGCACGTGCACCCACATTTGTGCGTGCACAGGCACACTTAATGATGGTCTTTGCTTTTCTTATTAATTTTGGCAGATACAGGACGAAGCCAAATCTGTTTGTTTGGGAAAGTGATGTTTGTAACATCCCAATAACCACAGTCCGTTCATTTTCATCATACAAACTTTTTGTCTCCGATCTGCTGCCTTTTTCCCGAGGTTTCTTAACACCTGCAACTGTATCCATGGCACTCTCCGACCTCTTTCATCTGCACTAAGCCAGCTCCCTCCAGGCTCCTTCACCACCAGCCGCCACACTTCCCTGGCCACACCTGCCTCTGTGCTGCTGGCTTGAAGCTGGCACCCCAGGCAGTGCCCGCCGCTCTGTGATCTAATCTTCGTCCTCACAGTTGAAGGAGATAGTCCCACCCCTTCAAAAAGCTTCTTCATTTACGTGAGAAAGAATTCTGTTCATTTATGTTGGCCCCCTAACCAACACTATCTCCAATCAGAGATTTTCAATATGATAACACAATATATATAACAGACTTTATGACACTTGCTGGTTTCCTCACTTGAGAACAGTAGTTTTTAACCACTTTTAACGTCTGTCTTTTTTTCTAAACCCTAAAATCCCATGCCCTCTTATTCTAAGTTAGTTTGAAACTTTAAACCAAGTATTTTAACAAAAAATTAAATCAAAGCAAGGATACTTTTAGATCACACTCTCCCCAGAAAGATTCTGAGCCAGTGGGCTGGGGGCAGAATCTTTGAAGCACTGCTTTGAAGCATCCCCTAGCGAGGGAAAAAAAATGCACAGACTTCGTATCAGTGCACACGGAGGTTGCATGGGTTTAACACCTTTTATATTTTTTCTGTACTTCAGTAAAATTCTACTGGCTAATGTTACACTGGAACAAGTGTGGACACTGACCAGCTGAAGTCTCAACCTTGTGTGTATCAATATATGCACACATACATATGCATGTCCACATATATGTTGCACGTGGATCTGTAAATACACACCCGTGTGTGTGTGTGTATAATTTGTTCATTCACTCACTCAACAGTATGTATCAAGCACCTACCATGTGTCTGAAACAGCAAAAACCTCTCTTAAATTAATCTCATGGAAAGGAAGGAAAAAAACCTCTCACTCTGCAAGTTTGCACTGGAATATTCAGTCTTGTGCTTAGACCAGCAACATTTTCTTCTTTGCTTGCTGTTGAGTATCTGCAGGCTTTGTCCCCAGTTCCACAGTGGGGGACTTCTATGTGGCTGTTCAGACCCGGCAGGGAAGAGGCCCGCAGTGAGCACACAGTGCGGTGGGAGAAACACTCTCAGGAGCATTTTGAAATGTGATCAACAGGCACAAGGGAGGCCCACATGGTGTAGGAGACCCAGTGATGGGAGATTTGATTATAGAGAATTAAGTGGAATTAAGTGGGCTAAGCCTGGAAGCGGGGAGACCAGGGTAGGGATCACAGCAGTTTGGATCAGGGTGAGGGCAGTGGCAATGTGCTCGGCGAGTGGATCTGAGCTACATTTGGAAGTAACACTATGGAACATGCGATCGGGATGGAGATTGATCCCCTGATTTCCAGTGTGAACATGCTGAGTGGGGATTGGGGCCATTTACTGAGATGATAAGGAATGCACAGAGGAGGGCAAATTTGGAGAGTGGGAACTAGGGAGTGTTGACTTGAAACAGCTGATCTCTGTATTTGATTTTTATCTGCTCAGGGCCACAGTGTGAGCTGTTAGGGGAAAGTGCAAAGACAGGCAGGAATTTAAATCCCGGCTCTAGCACCTGAGACTTGTTGATCTTGGGCAGTTAGTGACAGCTTGGTATAACGGCTGCTTGATTTGCAGGGTTAAATGAAATAGTGAGAGTGGCCGGGACTGCTTGGGTGGGTCCACAGCCCATACTTAGCAAGTGAAACTAGCTAACACTCTGCCCAAGCTCCTGTCTGCTGGAGTCAATAATTCTGAGAGGATGAGAGAGGACGGGTGGGGTACAGAGGCCCCTGGGGGAAAGAAGGGGGAAGAGGAGGGAGGAGGGGGGAAGAGGGAGGAAGGGGGGAGAAAATAATGCTGACAGGTCCCTGGTCAGTTTGGGGGACCGCTTTTGAGTCATCCCCAGCCAGGGGTGGGACGGAGGTAGGATGTGGTGGGGTGGGTGTCAGGTATGCCAGGTAGGGGCTTGTAGGTCTCGGTGTCCCCGAGATGTCCATGACCCCGACCATCCTGCACGTGGGCATGATGGTGACCTTGTGCGATGCTGGTCCAGCGTGGTGCAGCTGTGCCTGAGGCTTGGCCTTATGTGGTGATGATGCAGCGGCGTGTAGCTGCTCAGGCAACACTAGCGCACTGCTTGCTGTGGTCTGTATAACCAGCGCTGCGCACAATAAAGGAGGAATCGTTCTCTCGATGTCAGCTCCAGGGGCCTTCTTTACCCTGGGGATCTCACCTCTGAAACACCCCTTGCAGCCTCCCTCCCCTGACAGTGGGGAAGGGGCAATAGAGTCGCCTTGAGTGGGAAGTGGGGTGAGGGTAGGGAGAGGGAGAAGACTGGATAAGAAGTTGAGGACACTCTGTCCTTAAAGACCTATGTGCTGCTTCAGGAGCCAGGTGACCCAACATGACTCAAAGTTGGGGAGAGGGAAATTCCTATCACCCCTGAACCCCCACTGAGGGCTTGGGGCACCACCACCAGAGGACAGATAGCTGCACCTGACAGAGCTGCGCATTAAACCAAGGGCACTGTTAGCAGGGACGGGATGGTTTGCAGGCACCAAACTGCATCAGGGATTAGAAGACCATGAATGGACTCGTCCTGAGATAAGCAGGAATACCTGGGGGTGACTTTGAAACCATCTGGAACTCCATTCTGAGCAGATGGGACTCACAGCAATCAAGATGTGAGAGTCGATGATAATTCAATCGTATGTTACACTCTCGGGCTGGCACAGCCAGGACATCTGAGTGGCCAGCATATGGCAAGTAAAGGCCTGTGTGGTTCCCCCGCCCATTCCTTTGCCCTTTTTACAATAAAGGCCCCTCTAGCCCAGATTCTACTGTTTTTGTGCTTCAGTAAGAACCCTCATTATTTCACCTGTTGGCATTACCTTGCCTGCAGCCTCTCCGTGTGATACTGTGTGTAATGTGCACGTATGTTCTCTGTTGCCTGGCAACATGAGAGAAAGCTGATATATGAGGTTCAGTGAGTAAGCAGAAGTGATGATGTACGTTCATTCACTCAGTAAATATTTGTTGAATATGTGCCAGGCATTGTGTTGGTTCTAAATCAAATGGTATATTTATTTCAAAATAAACCTAGTAGTAGAACTGGCACAGCTGGAATACATATTTTCTTCTGTCTTATGTGTTTTACCTTTCATATGAGATTTCACTATTGGAATAACTAACACCACTGACATCAAAGCGCACACATACACCCCAAAACCTTAGCCACCACTGGCTAAGCATCGTAACAGCAGGCCTCCCTGCTTTGGAACGTCCCTCTTAAAATCCTGGTTGACGATGGGAGGAAACAAGATGGCGCGTAGGTAACAGCTGCTCCCGCCGCCTCCCGCAACCACATCTAAATCACAACTAAAATACAGAACCACCGTCCCTCAGAGCCTCCTGAGACCTGGCTGCACAGAAGCCACACAACCAGGGAGCTGAAGGAGCATCGAGACCGGGAGGAGGGGCGGAGACGCGGGCGGGTCGGGGCTGAATCTCAGAGACGCGGCTGCGGGCCCACACCCGGTGCCCCGGGTTAAACCCGGGAGGGAATCTCGGTGGGGGAGGTTTCCCAGAGGAGTGAGGGGGTCCCAGCCCCACAGCAGGACCTCAGCCCAGGGTCTCAGGGCCGGGAAGAGATGTCCCCACAACTCCAGGCTGGGAAAACAGAGGGACTGTCCCTGAGGGTCACGGAGGCTGCGGGAGCCCCAGCAGCTCCTCTAAAGGGCCCGGCGCGGACTCACTCAGACGCTCCCTCTGAGCCCAGCGCCGGGCAGCGGCCTGAAAGGACCCGGGACACTCGGGGAGGAACTAACCTGCCTGAGATCCGGGCGAGAGCTGGAGGGCGGCTTCCTCCCAGGCAGAAGGGCTGGCGGAGGCCATGGCTCCTGTGGCGAGTCCTCCCGCACACAGCCGGCAGGCAGGCGCCATGTTTGAGTCGCCAGCACCTGACTCGCACCTTTGGCCCCGCCCCGTGATTCCCGGAGGCCCCGCCCCTCCCCACCTGCAGGCTCAGCCAGGCCATTTCCAGGGGCTTTTCCATGCAAGTGGCCTCTCGAGCCCCATGCTTAGGACTTTCCTAAAATCTCTCAAACAAGCAGCAGCGGGCCCCATACGGCTTGATAAGAGGCCCCAGGCCTGGCACTAGCGGCAGCCTGCATTGGCTCATAGCTTGGCCTCTCCTGGGCACCGCCAAGCCCAGCACAAGTAGCAGCCAACTACGGTTTGCTGTGTAGCTCATGCTGGGTGGCCCTGGGCAAGGCACTGGCAGAGGCTGACTTTGCACCTCCCTGGAGGCCCCAGAGACAGTGCACCTGGTGGTCAGACTCGACCACGCTGGATTACAGCCCTACCACATCCACGAGTGACACACTCAAGGGGGGCACTTGGTGAACACCAAAGCCCCACTGAAGTAAATCCTGCTCCATAGGGGTGTCTCCAGCACAGCAGCTCTTTGGCTGTAGTTGCAGCTGGTCCTCACAGCTGATTGGCCTGGGGGTCATTCCTCCCAGGGACGCCAACAGCAACCAAGGCTCAACTACAATAGACTACACAAACTGAAATGAAGAATAATTTACAGGGAATCAACAGTAGAGGATGCTGAGAATCAAATCAGCAATTTGAACATGAAGAAGAAGAAAAAACACCCAACCAGAAGAGCAAAAAGAAAAAAGAATCTAGAAATATGAAAATAGTATAAGGAGCCTCTGGGACAACTTCAAGAGGCCCAACATTTGTATTATTGGGGTGCCAGAAGAGGCAGAAAGAGACCAAGGAATTGAAAACCTATTTGAAAAAGTAATTACAGAAAGCTTCTTCTACCTAGGGAAAGAAATAGACTTACAAGTCCAGGAAGCACAGAGGGTCCCAAACAAGACGAACCCAAACAGGCTCACAGAAAGACATATCATCATTAAAATGCCAAAGGTTAAAGACAAAGAGAGAATCTTAAAAGCAGCAAGAGAAAAGCAATTAGTTACCTACAAGGGAGCACCCATATGACTGTCAACTGATTTCTCAACAGAAACCTTGCAGGCCAGAAGGAAGTGGCAAGAAATAGTCAAACTGATGAAAAGCAAGGACCCACAACCAAGATTGTTCTATCTAGCAAAGCTATCATTTAGAATTGAAGGTCAGATAAAGAGCTTCTCAGACAAGGAAAGGCTAAAAGAGTTCATCACCACCAGACCAGCACTACATGAAATGTTGAAGGGTCTTCTTTAAGAAGAAGCTAATGAACAAAAGAATCTGATGAACTAAATAAATCCAGAAACATTGACGCATGCAACAGACGATCATATTTCAGAGGGAAGAGGGAAGGGGGGTGGAGGGTGGGAAGAGATTAACCAAAGAAGTTATATGCATATAAGCATAACCCATGGACACAGTCCATAACAGGTGAAAGCCTGGGGAGGGGGTGGGAGAGAGGTGGAGGGGGTCAATTGGGGGGGGAAATGGGACACCTGTAATACTTTCAACAATAAAGATAAATTAAAAAAAAAAAATCGTGGTTGAACAAACTGTCCCTCAAGTGAGTAATTAAGGAGCATGACCTGGGTTCAGACATAGGGCTGAAAAGAAGTGGTGCAAAAATAACTCTCTCCTAAGAGAGCTTTACCCCAGGTGGAAAGATTAGAGGTATACCTGAAATAACCACATTTCCCCAAATGACAGGCCCCTCCCAGGCACTCAGTAGGACTACCTTCCTGAACCCCTTGTGGAGGGATGGAGACTTATGACAAGTTTGGTGTCAGTTTCAGGTCAATCATTTAATTGTCCATGCAAGAACTTCCAGAACTCTCCTTCTCTTTGACATAGTGACCAGCACAATTTGAGTTGTAGCAGCTCCATCACTTTGGGTCCCTGAGTGTTCACCATGAGCAGAGCCCTCTGCCAGCCCATCAGGGACACATAGCAGGAATGAGAAATAAACCTGTTTTTATTTGAAGCCATTGAGTGTTGGAGGTTGGTTCTTATAGCAGCATAACCTGGGTTACTCTGACTGAAACACTGAAAGGATGGAATGACCTAAGCTCTAGAGCACTTTCGAGCATGGGGGAGGATATTAAAGAAGTTAGACTCACAAACGTAGTGGTGTGTGGGGTTTTTTTTTTAATGGCATTCCAAAAACTACAGGCTGCCAAGCTTGACATTGACTCTCTACAAGAGTCTATAAGGAATAGGTAAAGAGAATGCTATGAACATTTAAAAAAGAAAGCAGAGACCATAAGGAGTCAATGCGGTTCAATGACAATAGCAATCAACCAACTAATTTTCATTTGCTATGCAGACAGGTGTTATATCAGTCAGGGTGTTGGCAGGTAACAGTGTACTCAAATTAGAATGTCTTTCAAAGAGAGCTTTATAAAGGGACTATGCACAGAGAATATGCTCAGGTTATAGGAAAACCACAAAGAACTCTATAGTTCCCTGGGCTAGAAGAGTGGGGATGTCACCACCCCTGAGCTTGAAGGGGTGAGAGTGCAAACCAGGAACAGAGTGACTGTACACAAACCACACCATCTTTGCTGGAGGGACTTGGCCAGCCTGAAGTAATCTTGTATTAAGGGAGCCTGGAAAATAAATATCCAAACTCATCCTTCTCATTTCCTCCAATTTCTTGTCTCCATTGGCCAACCCCAACTGGAAATCCAACTAGAGGGCAGCCCAGATGTAGTCCAGATAGGCCAGCCTCCTGGGGCACAGAACAGGTGGAGAAGGGTGGAGAGCAGATTTGGAGGGGCAAATAGAAGATATCCAGATGAGGATCACTGGGGAAATTAAATATACATGATGTACCTGGACCTCAGTGAGGTATATGACCAAGATTGTTAGGAGTTTCTTAAGAAAGCAATATAGGTCATGTCCTCTTCTGTGTTCCCACAGCACTTTGCGCTGACACCCTGGAGTGGATGGTGGTCAATGTCTTTTTCTCACCATGCTTTAGGGCTTGGCCCAAACTCCGAGACAGGAAAAATCTCATTTAAGAGTGAAATGTGACGTTTGTGAATCCTGGGGGCCTCTGTCTGGCACATGTTAATCGCTCAATAATAGGGCAAGGGAGACACTGGAGGTGGGAGAAGAAGAGATGTTCTTTTCTAGCAGTAGCTGGCGGTGTTACTGAGCCGACTCACCTCCCTTTACCCAACTGCAAAATAAGAATTATAATCGCTGCTCAGCTGCCTTCACAAGGTTGCAGTGCAGTTTGAGTGAAACAGCTTGTGTGATTTAAAGGCTCTTTAAACTGCAGAGAGCTGCATAAACTGTGGCTTCACGGTGGCAATAACCGCGGTGGCTGCGGTAATATCCTTGGCTCTTGCCAGGAGAGCCCCCAAACGGCCCCGGAGCCCGCGGGCCCGCCGCTCCCCCTCCATCACGCCGGGCACCCGGTGGCCGCCAGGTGGCAGCGGAGGCCACGCTGCGTCCCCCGGGTCCCCTGAAGCAGCCCCGCCCGGCTGAGGGAGACCCTGCCCCGAGGGCCCCAGGGCGAAGCTCCTTTTGCGTCTGAAGCTTGGTGTTGGGCCCGTAACAATCACAAAAAAGCTTCTTGGACATGGTGCAGCCCTTCCGGAGCCGCAGCGAAGGAAGGAAATCGGCTCCAAACAGCCCGTCTAACAGCGAAAGGGAGGAAATCGGCCCCAAACATCCCTGCTGGACAGAGGGAGGGGCAGCTGCCGGCTGGGCCCGAGGGGGGTTGGAGAAGCTTCCAGAGAAGCAATATCTGAGCTGGGTCTTCTTGACTGAGGACTGCACTTGAGGCAGGGGGCGTGGAGAGGGGCCCTCCAGGCAGAGGACCCAGCAAGTGCGAAGAGCACCTGGTGCGTTTGGAAATGAAAGGATGGATGGTAAGGGGGTGCCTGCTGCAGGCGTTTAGCGAGTGGCGGCCAGTGAAGTCCAGTGTCCGGCAATGTGCGGGACAGTCGTGCATAAGGAAGAACTGTCCTGGCCTGTAATGTAATGGCAGGAGCAGCCCAGCTGAAAACTGATAGTCTGGGTGGGCAAGGGGAAGCTTGGATGTGAGACGTAAGTGGAGAGAGAAAGTAGGGCAACCAGGTGCCAGAAGTGAGAAGGGCCTGGTGGCTAGACTGTGGGCCTTGGGCCCTCCCGCAGCTGACTCAGAGCCACTGAATTTCTTCCC
Organism: Miniopterus natalensis; assembly: GCF_054644295.1. Taxonomy (NCBI): domain Eukaryota; kingdom Metazoa; phylum Chordata; class Mammalia; order Chiroptera; family Miniopteridae; genus Miniopterus; species Miniopterus natalensis. The sequence continues at coordinate 48,312,905 of NC_142091.1, read as the reverse complement.
ATCTGCAGGGAACTGGCTCCCGCTGTTTCTAAAACCAGCTGGCATCCCTGCCCGGCTCTGGAGGGAGAAGGTGTGGTGGGTGAGCCCAGGTGTGTTCCGAAGGCTCCCCCCTCCCCCAAGGCTCTTGCTCAGATTCCCAGGTGTCCTGTTCCTGGCCCCAGCATGATGCCATCCACCTTGAGAAACTCCAGACTAAGTGTGGACACAAACGGGCACTTACAAAACATTCAACAAATTGAACTCACGTGATTCCGAGACCTGGAGCACCCGCTGCACGCGGCAACCCCTCCTTCCATGTTGCTCTTGTACTTAAATGAAGGCAGCACCACTGCATTGTCAGAATCTTTGCTCTGGGCCTGAGGGTCTTCATCCCAGGAGGGGACCAAAGACTTGCCTGCTAATGATTGTAAGAGCCAGCATTTATTAAGCAGACTACTTTAAATCAGGCGTTGTCCTGGGTACATTACATACCTGATTACATTTCATCTTCACAGCGAAATCATTTTACAGGTGAGAAAACTGAGGCCCAGAGAGAGTCAAAGAGTTGTCTAAGGTCCCCAAGTGGCAGAGCCAGGCTTTCAACAGATCTGACTCTAAACCCCTTCCTTCACTCTCTCCCCCCTATACCAGCCTGCTCCTCTCAGTCACAAGGAGATGGTGGTTTCTGAAAGGGACCCAAGGCCAGGAAACCCCCAGGCAATGAAGACAGGCCTCTTCTTTCAGCAGCCTTGGCAGGATGTGGTCTGCGGAGGGCTGCAGTGGGTCCCCTAGAAGACGGTGTGGGGGCTCCAGCTCACTGCTCTCCTGGCCCTCTGTTCAGACCAGGCCCAGGAGAGGAGTGGAGCAGAAGCAGGACTCAGAAAAGAGCTCGGGCAAGGTGCTGTCTTCAGGGACGCCCGAAGCTGCCTCGGACAGTTCCTAGCTTTGGGCTGAGGCCTTGGCTGCACAGGAATGTCTTGATTTAGTGACCTTTTCATGAGGGAAAAGGAGCTTGTACCTGTGGAGGCAGCACCTCCTAGAGCTGCTCCCCTTTTCCCAGGCCACCACAAAGGCCCATAGCTCACAGCCAGCACAGCCATTGCCTCCCCACATCCCCTGGACTCAGGGCAGGGAATTCACCAAGCGGTCTTTTCATTCATCCGCCCATCCATCCACCCACCTGCCCATTTATCATCTGCTATGCCCAGGCACTATGCTTAACCCCAGGGAGGATAACAGTCCCAATCCTGAGATTGTGGGGTTCGGTGATAGGGAGACTGGAAATATAAACTCGTGTCCCCAGGCCTCAGCAGCTTGTGAATATAAATGGGAACCTGTTCATTCAAATAACTTACTCAGAACCTTTAATTCCCTGCACTGTCCCTCAAATATTTCCTAAAATTCCCGAGGAGTGTTTGGCAGATAATCACGAACCAATCCATCAGTTAACCAACCTTGACCCCTACCCTATAGCTTGCTCCAGTTGTCCCTTGTCATGTCCTCTGTCCTCATAACCGAATGAGGGAGCCTCCACACACCCAGAAATGACAGTGTCCTTTCTGAAAAATCCATGGCTATTCAAACAGAGCTGCTCCAAGACCATAAGCCTTCTATGCAAAGCAGAGAATGCTGTCCCTTGCTCTGGGTGGACTTGAGCCCCACTCCCAGCTCTCTGTCCTGGTTCCCAAGTGCGGGTCACAACCTGCGCAACCAGACATGGTAGAGCTGGTGCCAAGGATGCCCTCCAAACCTCTAGCCCCAGGGTGCCAGAGTGATACTGGGTTCCATGCCCAGGAGGAGAGAATGGCCTATCCTCATATTTGCACTGGAGTTTTGTCACCTGGGGACCTCAAGATCATGCTGCTTCAGCCCAGAGTCTCACAAGGTCTGTGACTCACAAGCACTTCAAAGGGCTTGGCAGAGTACAAACAAATGCCTCCCATGAACAGCTCCCATCTCTCATTTTTCTGTCTTCTAATCCCACACTCAGTGCCTCTCCCAAAACTACCAGCCCATGCAAGTAGATTCCAAGAGGGTGCCCAGTCCACTGATTCCGATTCCCATTCTAAGCTCAGCTCAAACATTCTTGCATAAGTAACTACCGTGCGGTGGTGAAAAAGCTACCATAGGCGCAAACACAGAGGAGGGGCACGTAAACCAGGTAAGTGTGTCTGGGAGAAGGAACATCTGAATTGAGCCTTAAACAGTGAGTAGGGAAAATTAAAGTGTAAGGATGATATTCTAGATAGAAGAAAGCAGCACCAGCGAAGTTTTAGAGGTGTCAGCTTGGTGTTGCTGGAGTGGAAAATACAAGGGGATGGACCAAAGGAATCAACAGGAACCAGGTCAAGGATGGCTTTATAGACTATCCTGAGAAGATTGCACTTTATTTTAAGGTAATGGGGAGCCACTGAGGGTGGTTAGCTAAGGAGGGGGAAGATCAACTGTGTGCTTTGGGAAGATTGTTCTGGTTACGTAGAATGACTGTGAGGAGTGCCAGAGAGGAGGGCGTTAATCTCCTCGAGCGAATGTTGGGGTGATTGGGGTAAGAGGTGATGAGGACCGGAGTTGAGCAGCGGGAGAGGAGGAGAGGGCAGAGGTGAGAGGGGACAGGTGCGGAGGAGGTCTGAGGCAGTTTCACAAGTTCAGGAGCACGGATGACTCCCAGGTTTCTGACTTGGGCGACCTCATGTGTCGAGGCCATTAAGACAGATAATCCTCCTCCCAGGAGAAGGGACAAGTAGCAGTTGGGAAGACGACCGGTTCCCTTTTTTTGAAACTGTCTGTGCACATCTTTGAGGGGTGACAGGCAGACTCTGGAAATAGGGATGTGCCGCTGGGGAGAGGTGTCTGAGGTGAGGGCATAGATTTGGAATTAGCACAGGGGAGCCCAGGCGTGTGGATGGGCCGCTGCCAGAGAGCAGGGCGAAGGCGCGAAGGCTGCTGAAGCAGAGCTCAGGTAGAGAAGGCGGAAAGGCGGCGTCAGAAAGGGTGGCTGGGCCCGGGCCTGACTGGTAGGGATCCCGGGGGGGGGGGGGAACAGTGCCAGCCGGTGCCCAGCGAAGCGAGGTGAGGACTTGCTGGCAGGGATCCGCTGGCTGTGACTCGCTAGAGTGCAACACGCTGAAGTGTGGGTGACAAGGGAGGTCACTGAGAGAGACAAGAGGACGGGTCTTTGAAGACCGGAAGCAACAGGAGAGAAATAAGGAGGCCTCAGGGTGAGAAGCCGGTGCAGGGAGTGCCTGCCCCTGGATGGGGTACAGTTGAGCAGGTGGCTGGGAGAAGAGGGGGGAAGGGGGGGAAACCGAGCAAGAGGTTAGAGAGAATTATCGATCAGTAGGCGATCTGGAACAGTCGAGGGGAGCAGGGCACTGAGGGGGCCGGGAGGAGAGGTGTGGCCTTGACCAGGTGGAGGCGCCCCTGAGGGGGTCTGTAGGGTGGAGGGGTCCTCCTGAGGCTCTCCGTTATTTGGGGGGAAGGAACCTGTCCGGGCTGACGTGGAAGCTCGTGGGGCATGGAGAAGGCAGTGAGCACGCACAGCAGGAGTGAGCAGAGCAGCTCACCGGGATGCTCCAAGGAGTTGGCCTCGTTGAAGCCTAAGTGCAAGAAGATTTGCTCTGGCAGAAAACCAGCAGCCCGAGCAGCCATCCTAAACCCCCCTTTCCTTTTCCTTTTCTCCTAAAGACAAGGAAGTATCCTGAGGACCTTCCGCTGCCTCTTTCATGCCGAAGTTCAGCAAGTGCCAGGGCTTTGATGGAGAACCCGCGGTTCCCAGGCATCCTGGTGCTGCCGAGGCCTCCGAGCCTCTTCGCGCCTCCTGCAGCTCCCCAGGCCGCCAGGCCGCACCCACCGGAATACTGGCCGAAGCCCGTGCGCAGGAAGGTGGCAGAGCAGATGTGTTTCAGATGCGGGAGCTGCGTCTCCGCAGCGAGCAGAGACAGTATTTCCAGGTGGAAGGGTGCTGAGGGAGAGTGTGGGGCTTGCCTCAAGCTCCCAAAACAGCAGAGGCCTGGAGAAGCAGAGCCGTGGTCCCCAGCAGGTCTCCCCTCACCGGGGGGGCCGGTCACTGGCTCTATCAGCCCCTGTGTTGCCCACGCCCCTCAGCTGAGGGTCAGAGTTGGCCAAGGGAGAGCCTCCAGGGCTGGTGCCCCTTTCGGGGCTGATCTTCCTTTCTCATACACCGACTTTATCTCTTTGAAGATCCTGATGAGCAGGCCCCCCAGTCAACCCCTCAATCCAGCCTTCTCTTCAGCTGGCCCTGGGTAAGGGGATGGGGGACAGGCAACAGGAGCACAGGGAGTGAGGAACCACCAAGTAAGCTCATCTGAGACAGAACATTTAGAAACCATACTCTCCCACCCCAGGAGGAAGTTGACTTTCTCCCTCCACTGTCTGAATCCGTGCCCCTCCTAACCTGTCACAGACACCCTCACCCCACTCCACTCTTACCTCTGCCCAGCCCCCATTTACTCACCCCCTGCCCCCTTTCTGGATTCACTGCATTTTCTCGAGTCTCTCAAAGCTCCACTGTATCCTGGGCCCAGTCATCCAAGGGCTTTGGACCAACAGGACTGACTGCCATACAGCCCCCAGCCCTGCTCTCCTGTGCCCACCCCGTGCACCCCAGGCCCAGGCCTGGACTCTTCCTTTGGCAGCAATTACCAGCCCAGGCTTGCTCATGGCCTCATGGCTGGTACTTTCCCCTGGGGGCTGGCTTCTCAGTGCCTCCCACTAGCCTGACATTGGCTCTGGGCCCAGAAGCAATGGGAGTGACTGGGCTAGCTGAGGCCCTCTTGCTCTGGGTCTAGTCATCTGCTTGAGTCACACTGAGGGCTGCCACACTCCCCATGATGTCACCCCCACTGCCTCGGAGTTCCTTGAGGGCAGAGGTGGTGTTGGAGCCACAGCTACCTTCCCAGCACCTGACCAAAAGCCTGGCACAGGGAACATTTGTAAGTAGACACATGGAGAGAGGGTCAAATGAATGGCTATATGGGTCACTAGAAGGAGCTTAGGAAGGTGTTTATGCAAATTCTTGAGGGATAACAAGTATACTCTTGAAATAAGGATCTGAAGCTGAGGAGAGGTGTCTAAACTGAGGTTATAGATTTGGGATCATCACAGGTGAACTTACCCTTGTGGATGGATCACTGCCAGAGAGTGTCTCCAGACTTGTTACGTAAGAAAAACTAGCTGCAAGCTGGGTTTTGGATATTTGCAGTGGAGAGCATTCCTATTCAGACTTGATGCCTAAACCGAAATGTGAAAGATGGGTGAGAGCAGACAGAATTTTCAGGTAGAGGGACGTCATGATACAGACAAGAGAGATTACAGCTTTGTTAGAACAGCACGTGGTTGGGCCATCAGGAGTAGGAAAAACGTGACAGGTGAGCAGCTGTTGTCCAGATCACAATGGGCCTCAGAAACTTATGAAATATGGGCTTGATCCTAGAGGCAGTGCACAGTGGAGGTCACTAAAGGGTTTTAGTATGGGGCCCAACACAATCAGACTTGTGATTTAGAAAGGTCACTCTGGCTGCTGAAAAAAGTATGCTTTGCAGATTAACCAGACTAGAAGCATAGAAAGAAAGATACTGACATAATCCATGTAAGAGAAGTGTTTGTCTCTGGACCACAGTGGTAGCAATGGAGACGGAAGTTAGCATATCCCCAATGTTAAGGGAACAGAATAAAATAGTCACTTAGTGACTAACACAATATTTAGTATAAGGAGAGAGGAGTCAGAATAATTTCTGTTTTTAGCTTACCCCAGTGGATGATGGGTCTTTACTGATGGGACACAGGAAGAGAACTGAGGGGAGAGGGAAGAAAAAGGGGTGCAGGTATGAGACAATTTCAGTTTTGGACAGTACTGAACATTCTCTTTCCACAGATGAGTTGGTCTTAGGAAATAGAGACACTATATTAAAGTACAACCGTATTCCATTGTCCGACATACAACAGAACCGTGTGTGTGTGTGACCAGCCAGTAGGCTTTATTCCACCACACTTGGGGTCCTGAACTCTACCTGTGGAAGGCATCAGCACTGCCAAGCTGTAGACAAGGAGTTGGAGTCAAGTCCAGACAGGGAACAGACGGCACACTAAAAGTGCAAGTTTCAAGTAGGGACTACAAGCCCTGGCCAGGTCGCTCAGTTGGTTAGAGCATTGTCCCCATACTCCAAGGTTGCGGGTTTGATCCCTGGCCGGAACACATACAAGAATCAACCGATGAATGCATAAATAAATGGAACAAAAAATCATTTCTCTCCCCTCCCCTCTTCCTCTCTCTCTCTCTAAAAAGCAAAAAATTAATTTTTTTAAAAAAAGAAGGGACTACAAAAGCATGAGCAGGGCTAAGGCAGCCCGCAAGGGACGAGCCCAGGCACAAGCAACAGTGGAAAGCTGCAGGCGAGGGGAGGGGCTGTCAGGGGGAGGTTACCTATAGAAGCAATGGCACGTGGTAGAGGGACACAACCGCTGCCAAACCAGAGCCCAAGTGACTGAGAAATAGATGCTCCAGCCCTCCTCCTCTCCCCTCCCGGCCTCAGCTCCTGCCAGTGCCTCTCATTGGCTGAACCCACCTGGAAGCCAGAGGGCAATGGAACCAGATGTGTCATCCACCAAGGTCAGCTTGCTGTGGCAAAGAGCAGTGTGACGAGAGGGGAGTGGGGCTGCAGGGGCAAAAGCAGCAGTCAGGCAGGAACCTTCCTCTCGGGGGAAGGGGGGACCTCCAAAGGGAGGACAGTGAGTCAGAATCAGAAACTCAACTCAAATGAAACTACAAAGTTCTTAGCCAAGGAAAAAAGGTAAAAAAAGATTTATTTTGTGAACGCACTGGCTTAAACTGCAATGGAAAAAAATAATTCAGGCCTAGAAAAAAACAACTGGCAACTGAATGTGGAAACATTGTACATTCTCCTTTGAAAACAAGGGTGAGGAAGCTGTATGGAATGCCTGGAGCTGCAAGGACCCAAATCCAGAGCTAAGAACCTGTGATTTAACAATTTCCAAACAAATGGAGTACTCTGCAGCTTCTAGTTGTGAAACTCTTCTGAAGATTTCTGATGGAAGGAGCCTCGTTGCAATAGGAAGACTGTACATGTACTATGTATGAAGGCAGAATGGTTTCCCTTCCATTTCAGTTAAATGGGAGTTTGTTTCTGGACAGTCACTCTAATTACAGGCCACTGACGGTCCTTGTGCCTTCAGTTCGTCAGGGTTGAGAACTACAGGGCTAATGGAATGTGAAATGCTCTAGGAGCCAAGTGGTATAAATCATTAGAAAAAAACAGCAGTTTTACATTTATCTCTCTTAAATATAAGAGGAGGGAAACTCCCAAAATGTTCTTGGAACACAAATGGGGCTATAAATCTCTCAACCCCAGAAAGACAAACTAGAGTTTGCTTCACAACGCACTGGATACAGATCACTGGGGCAGAGAAAAAGGGTGAGTTGCCTCAAGGTGTGGCTAAAAAAAATGCGTGGACATGGATGGTTTGGGAACTGACCATCTTTAAAGAATTCGTCCGCCCATGGGTCAAACGAGAAAGGGGGAATTTTGTTCTTGGGTGGCAAGTTTGAAGAATCCTCATTCTATTCCAGGGAGCAAGAGCTGTTGGTTGCAGAAAAGACGCAGTGGAGATGGGTGCTCAACTACAGTGATAAACATTAACATTGCAAGAGGAAAAGAACTGATTTTTAATATTTTTATTCAAAATGTTCAGAATTTATATTTCTTAACGATAAAAAATGGGATAGAAATATTGGAAATGGGAAAATCCTAGTGTAAAGTCAGAGAATATAAACTGGGTCACATTAATATAATTCCAACGTAACTCATTCCGCCATTTGGGACTTTTTGGTGATTTTGAGGGAATAGTTACTGAACATTTACTATTGTGCCACACACTTTGTATTCATTATGTCACTTAATCCTTACAACCACCCTCCCAGGTGGGCATTTTACAGACAGGAATCTGAGGCTGACAGGTAACTGACTCGTGCAGGGTCACACAGCTGGGGAGGTGGCAGTCAAGTCATACCTAGGCTCGCAGCGAAACTGATGTTCTTTCCAGTATGCAATTCTGCTCCTCTGTCCTTCGTGGAAGTTTTGTTAAAATATTCCACTGTTTCTGTGGAACACACCTTTGAAATGCCTCTTTTTGGACCCCTCAAAAGGGAAACCACCCTAAAGACAGCAAGCACATTATCTCGTTAACCACCCTGTAATTCAGCTCCTCCCACCTTCATGTAATCTTCCTTCCGTTCCCTCCCTAACCCCAAATGCAAAAATGCTGCTGCCAACTGTCATTTTGGCAAGCATTTATCTCAGACTGTGATCTTACTTCCAGGCATGTTCTCTGTTTGACTCAAATACATTTTTATAAAAATGTTCTACAAAAAAAAAAAAAAATAGTATTTTTTAATTTTAGAAGTGACCAGGTACTTGTGCTCTACAGCTACCATGTAACAGTATGTCAGAGATGCAGGTATGGAACACTCATTTACAAAAACAATCCGAATATGGTTGTATTGAAATGGCAGTGGAATTTGCTGGAAACTATTAAAGAATTGCAGTTTTGCACTTTTCTGTCATCTGCTTTTTTGTTTTATTAGGTAAAAAAAATCTGGAATGTTTTCTTCCAAGAGTGGCAAGAAACTTCTTGAAAAGGGTCGGGCAGTTTTTGAGGTGCCCCAAGTATGTCAAATCACCCACAATGTTTGTTATGAACACTTGGGCCTGGTCCCCACCCCAGATCTCTGCTATTAAAAGGCATTTCTGTGCATGGAGCTCCTCAGATGGTCCTGCTGCTTACCGCTGGTTAGGGGAGGGAAGAGCAAGCCTCAATGATTAGAATCAGCTGGGAAAGTTTTACGATTCTGATCCCTAGGCTTCTCCTAAACCTAACCGATCAGAGACTCTGGGGGTGGGTCCTGGGAACCTCTATGCTTAAAGTTACCCAAGTAATTTTGATCACAGGCCAGCTATGGGAGCCCCTGGTTTGGGGGTTAGAAGAAATGAATTCAGGGTTTGTAGGTCACCAAGGGATATGAATCATCATATCCCTTCAGTTAGCACTTCCTTGATTTATGAATTTATGACCTGACTCTTTGAGAACTCTAGAGCAAGACTACAAAGAATGTGAGCTCATCCCAGGACTCATACAATTTAAATAAGAATTAAATGAGCATTAATGCTTGACAAATCCTTTCTGATTACTTTTTTACTATTATTTAAATTTCAGGGAAGGCTTTTTCCTACTAATATTCTGTCTCTGATAGTAACTTATATTTGCTAATTATCTGGCATATAAAAGAAAAGCCAATCAAGAGACATATTAGACAATATTTCCTATACACATCACTGTTATCAGACTTTTTTCTCATAAATTCATTTAGAAAAAAATGTAAAAGGTCAGTTCACTTAAAGTTCAAAATCTGCTCATATTTAACAGGACTTGGGGGTGTTCTGAGTTTTTGACAAGTCACTCCCCAGCCTATAGTGCACTGAGCACGCAGATGCCCAACTGCCCCCCATGCCTTGTCTTTCCTTAGTCACTTTGGCTTTTAGCACCGAAGTTTCCTTCCTCACTGCTGCCCACACCTCTCCGCCTTTACACATGCTCCATGCCTGGAACACTTCCCTATCCCGTTGTTTCTCCCCATCAGACTTAAAACCACAACTTAAATGTCATGTTTGTATGAGCCCTTCCCTTAACACAAACCAGTAAATCACTCCTTCTGCTTTCAGTATTTTGTCCTTTTCTTTATATATTTCATTAAAATTATGTTTCCTTACCCATGTTAAGTCATAAAATCCTAGTGGGTGGGCAGTGTTTCATATTCAGGTCCGGACCACTGAGGCTTAGTGTGGTGTGACACAGACAAACAGATCACTGCAATATAAAACATCGTGCCTAACCCACAGCAGGGACTCAGTATTTGTTGAATGGATGGATGCTGGGTTTTAGAAATGAAGGAGCCAAATAAAGACATTTTAGCACAACAGCATGTCAGAGAACCTCTCTGAATGGGCCAGAAACATTTGTGCTTCCAAGTGAAAAGCAATAAATACAGTGTGGCAAACAAGCGTAGTAAGCTTTGGAGCTAGACTGAGTTCAAATCTTGACTCTGCCATTAGCAGTGTGGCATGGGGTAAGTTATTGGTGTCATTTGCCAACTACCAACCTATAAAACACGGGTAATAGAAGTGCCCTCCACAAAGGGCTGCTGTAAGGCATAAATGAGTCAATACACAGAAAATGCTTAGGCCGTGCCTGGCACAAAGTAAGTGCTAAACCAATGTTCACTAGTGTTATTTCTACAATGTACAAGGTACAAGTATAAGGCTGGGTTTCCGCTCAAGAAACCAACAATCAAGTGGGGAGAAATGACAGGAACCCATGAAAGCAGAAAATGTGGTATTAAATGTCAAACACTTAAGTACTGATGAAATATACAATATACTGGGACAACTATTTTCAATAAATCTACATTCATCTGTATGTTTAGGTTCAGGCATTTGTTCAAAATTAAAACCAAAAAAAGCAGGGGAGGGGAGGGGAGAGGGTAAATCTCCACCCCTCTCTTCTCTTGTATAAAATTACAGGTATTATCTGTGATTGTGACAAAAAAAGGAGACATTTATAGCCTTATTTGTTTGAGTTCAAGCCTATAGTAAAGATACTAAACTCATACTTATCACTTCGTTTTTCCATATAAATGTATTTGAGAGCCATCAACTTGCAAAAGAGCACAGCAAACTTAACTAATGTTACTCAAATTTTTCTTTAATTAAGAAAAATCAAAGGATTTATTTAACAATTTTGTACAACTATGCTCAATTGACAAAGATAATCTGTTTAGGAATATTAAGGATAGCAGAGACGTATTTTTTAAAAAAAGACAAATTCATTCTAAGACTAGAAAATGCTTAAAGATAAAAATATTATTCAATAAGAAAATATTTCATATTTCTTTTATTAGCAACTACTAATTTAATTAACTCATTTCTATATCAAGTTATGCAGCATATATTCCTGTCTCTAGTTTCTCATGCAAAAAGAGAGTTTATCTCAAAATAGCACAAGTGCTAATGGTTTTATGTCAGGACTTGGAGTCATGCTTGGCCATTTACACTCACCTGAACCCCAGCCTGATGCTTTCTCCTTTACATAGTCCTTCTAGATCATTACCGAATGACCCTATATTCACTCAACAGATAAATTACTATACGTGTACCTAAAAATTAAAATGAAATTCAATGTGGAGGAGAGCAGCTGGAGCCTAATGACACCCTGGCAATCTCCTCACACTGTTTTTTGTGGCCTCAGCACCTCACCCCAGCAAATACATAAAAATAATACTTTAACAAAAAGTGTTCATCCTGAATATCTGCTTCCCCTAAAATGCTACCTAAGAAACTTGAGATTAAATAAAATTAGGATACAAGGAGTAATGAGTACACTTGGAAAGAGATAAGAAGTGAGGACTGCTTCCTGTAAGCCTAAGCACATTATCTCACTGGTAACTTTCAGGATAATTATTGTAAAAATACAATAAATACTGTAATGGAAATATAGGGATTCATTTATTACTTTTTGGTTTACAAACAAAGGCACCCAATAATGCTTCTATTTACTTTGTATAGAAGATTATCAATTTACATTTAAAGCAAAGAGCAAAAAAACCTGAACCAGTTCCTATAGACAAACACAAAAAAGGGAAGAAATAAGATTTTTTCTTCCCTGCTTCCAAGCTTTATTACACAGATTCAAAGAATGTTTATTAAACCATCCTCTAGTCAAAGAACGTATTGCCATGCTTCTCTGTGTTGAATTTTAGGACATATTAATGTTGCCAAGTCAAATTTAAATACAATGACGTCACAACTGATAAATGCATATGACAGAATTATAAGACTCAAAAATGAATGGGGGGGAAAATCAAATACTTTATAATACAACTTTATCAAGTGAGTTAAATGAAATATTAAGTTATTTAATAGGCTATCCTGTTAAAAACTGAGTTTGTGTAGAAAATATAATCAAACAGAACTAAAAGCCATTTCTAGCAAATGACAAATGTAAATGATTCTCAAAATCTTTAAGTTCGAGTTAAGCTTGAAGCCTAGTTAGTGGGGATTAACAATCTAGGTGCACTTTATACTAATTTTAGAGCCTTAAGTTCCAGAATAACATGTTAATTTATTCCTTAGCTTTCTTCTGACAACAGAATTCTGTTAAACAAACACACAAAATTAATGCAGTGGCCTCAGCACCCTCCTAGATAGTATTTCTTTCATTTCTTTAAGTTAGATTATAAGAACAATGACAGTGTATTTCACATGCCTAGCGAAGTTGTAGCTGATTCCTTTTCAAGATACAAAGACAATTCATCCAATTCTCAGTATATTTGGCAAAAGTATAAAAATCATACAAATGTGAGCATGTTCTCAGCACACTAGGGAAATGTATTTGGAAAGATGGAGCTCTCAATGTACACAGCACCTAGAGTCAATTACATGGGTCACTTAAATCAAAGGCATCATCATTCATTCCATCTTTAGACACTGTCACGGTCTCTCATACCTTATACAAGGTACGGTCCTAGACCAGAGACTTTAGTATCATTCCAAAGAATATATTTATATATTTATATACATATTTCTTTTAAAATAATGTTTAAAAGTTTTACTACAGAAAATCTGGCTTCAACATGGAAGCATTTTTCCTTTTCAAGATTACACACCTGCATGGAAGTAGGTGATTTCCTTTACATTTAGTTTTTTCACAATAACAAAATAAACTTCTTATACATTGCATTTAAATTGACAAAGAAAATTAAGATGTAAAGTTCTATGTAACTTTTTGTATTATGAACTGACCTCATAAAACATATTCAAGATACACTGTTGATGATTTAAATATAGTACAACTTGATCAGCTAAATTAAAACATGTTATGCTGATCAATTTGTTAAATCAAATATATGTTAAAACAGTAAGGAGGGTTAACTACTATTAAGGTTTAAAGGGAATTATAATGTACATTAAAATATACATTAATTTTCTTGCTATTACTTGTTTCTTTCTAAAGCTAAAACCACATGCAGAAAAAATAATTGATATCTTCAAACTCATTCAACAGTTTGCTACTTTATGTGGTATGTAAATAAAGTCCTTTATTTAATTTTATACACATTATTTTATGCATTATTTTTCTTGAAGGAATTCAGTTCTCAAGGTCAAAAGTTAATATGTGTTTACACACATGTGAGAACATTTTCTTAATGTGTCTACCTGCAAATACATTCTTCCATAATAATGCACTTTCAGTTTTCATTGAAAAGACAGCATAAGCCTTTTTAAAGTCTCATTAAAAACATTTATAAAGGGAGGAGAGCACAAGTATGGTCAATCCCTCCCCAAACCTCCCCCCTCCCCCGCCCCAACCGTTTGCCAAAGTTTCAAGAATTCCTCCAGCCTCGAAACATGAACAACATCTCACAGGATTGATTTCTATTTGGTCATAATGTGGACAAGAAAAATGTGTTCTTATTTTTTTTATGCTAATAATCTTATTCAATTCATTTTAATTTTCCTTCAAAAAAGTATGTTGAGATGGATTTTCAAACCCATTTAGATCCAGTAGGATCTTTAGAACAATATACAGCCTTCTGATTATGAAAGCAACTGATTGCTGATAGGAAAATGATATGCATCAGACCTCAAATCAGAGAAAGAAAAATGAGAAGCTGTCTTTCACGGCTGAGACCACTCGATAACTTACAGGATGATGTGAAAAAAATTTGGCTATAATTTCAACCAAACTTCAACTGATGAACAAATCAAATACAGAAGAATCAAGTATCTACCAACTTAGCTAGTATTCCTATCCAAATAAATGCTTTCCATTGCACTGAATAGAAAATCAGAAATTCACTATATGTTAAGGCATATTTCAATTAATATGTTCCAGAATTGCACAGTTATACTGGTCAGTGTTCCCATATCCCCACTCCTACCCTCACCCCACCCCTTTTCCCGAGGGATCAAAATATTAAGTCATGGTTTTGGTGGCTATTGCAGATTTGAGCTGGCATACCACAGTGTGTTCACTAAGTTTTTATGAGCATAAACATTAAAATGTTACATAAAATGTACCATAATTTACTCCACACTCCAATCTAAGATGGTTTAATGTCTTGACAAAAGGTGAGATGACTTAAGTACATTTTACATTTGTGCATTCAGACCACCACATATGCATAGATGTTCTAATGCTAAATTCTTGTCTTCAGTATCTCATAGTGCTGGATGCTCGGAAGTATGACAGAAACTTGTAACACAGACTAACCACAAAGTACCAGATGTTTCTTGCCATTTGTGATCTTGCAATAAAAATGCGCCAGATCAGGATCACAAGTATAGTATTGAAACCGTAACGTATGTTCCTCAATCTGAAAGCAAATCAAGAGAAGTATTAAAAAATATTTTCTAGAATAAAATATTGTTGGATGACACATAATTAATGCTCAGTTTTTAACATAAAGTTCAACTTCATATTAATTTGAAATTTATTTAAAAACGAACTGAAAGTCCTTAAGTTAGAAAGTTAGCAGAACTCAAACCTGACTGTGCATACTCTGGACTGCAGTCTGTCAAACAATGAATTACCTCTGTCAACAATGAATAACACAATGCTTTTTATAATAGTACATTTGGGATGCAAATTTATTCATTCAGTAGGTAATGAGCATACTTTTGTGTGCCCAATACTGTGCTAGGTAGCAAGTACACTGTACATAAAACAAACATGTCCCTTAAGTGCTTGGAGCTTTTTCCTTCTTAACTAAACTAAAAAGGCTTGTTCATTACATAAATCATCCTACACACAAAATAAACATTTTCTGTGATATCTTCAGATGCTTACAAGTTGTCAGAAAACTGAACTTACTCCTTCCATTATAGCTGATAGTCACATGACCAAAGACCAACTGGACAAGAACTCATTCATGAATGAAGCATGGCACTAGCTCTAGATAGGAGACCCTCCCATTCTCAAAGTAACATGTACATTATCTCACTCGTTTCAAAACACCTTAAATGTTTTTTAATGGTGTTAGAAAGGAATGCAAAGCTTTAGGTATGCAGTAATGTTACATATAGTCCACTAACTTCAACAGGCAGTGTAAGATAGAGCTACTATATACTAATGAACAATTGGTGTAGACAAGAGCTTTGATTTACATGCCAAATTTCACTGTTCCGGTTTGTTTTGCCACTTACCACATTATGACTTCTGCAAACACAACTTCCCTGAACCTCAGTTTCTCATCTTTACAACTAACTGCCCTACAAAGCCTCACAGAGTTGGAAGCATGAGAAGAATAATGGGAAAGTCCTGAAAGCTGTTATAAAAAGTGTGTTAACTAGGCCCTAGACAGGTAGCTCAGTTGGTAAGAGTGTCATCCTGACACACCAAAGTTGTAGGTTCAATCCCTGGTCAGGGCACATACAAGAATCAACCAATGAATGCAAAATAAACAGAACAAATTGATGTTTCGCTCTCTCTCTCTCAAATCAATTTTTAAAAAATTGTATTAACTAAACTACAAATAGAATAGTTTACTATTAAAATTTTAACTGCATTTCTGAATGATAGATTAATAGTGATTTTTCCTCTTCTATTTTCTGTGGTGTGTTTTTTTAAACAACCCATATGTACTGCTTTTATGAAAGACTAAAGAGAGTAACTATAACTCTTTTATTACCAAAGAAAAATTCCATGTTAAATGATGTACTATCATATCTCTTTTCCTCTTCCAAAGATATATCAGAGTAGGGTAAAAAAAAAACAACAACCTTTAAATAAATAAATTACCTTCAGTTTAAAATATATTTTAATTTTCTCTTAATATCTTTAGTTCTTCAGTAGAAATATAACGGAAGATAATAGTGATTTTTAAAACTAAATTACATCTGTACATAGAGGTAAGGAAACATATATATTGATGAAGATATCAAGTTTCAACATTAGGCTAAATCAATACTACCAAAGTTCCAGTCCAAAGGTAAATACTTTTCCTAAATGCAATAGATTATTAGTAATATCTTTCATTCAATATACCAAAAAAAACCAAACCCCCGTGTAACATTTCATAAGGAAGTCAAGAGGAAGTCAAACTCATGTAAAACTTACTTGTTCAGATGTTTCCTAGCTGCAGGAAGGCCGGACATTTCTTCATTCAAAACATATTTCTTAGTTCCCATGCAGTAGTTCTCTATGTACTCTGCCCAATGTAACTGCCTTACATCAATATTAAAGGTCTACATAAACAAAAAATTATTGGTTACTTTCTTAATTTTTTTCACTAGTCAAAAATTTATACTTTTTCTAAACGCTAATTCCAAATGACATAACAAAATGTTTACCGTATTAACTTTTAAAATCTTACTGCTATTCACAAAAAAGTTCTTATTCCTATTCCATACCTTCCAGTAAACAAAGAAACATTTGAGAAGATAATCTGAAAACTCATGTTAGCATTTAAAGAGTATATAGTGTGAGGAGAAAGAAGCCCGCACCATCCAAAAAAAAGAAAATCCCATTGTCCAAATAGACCTATGTATTCCTCACCACTCTATACACATATTAATGCATTTATTTCTAGTTTGTATCTACAGTATTTCCTCTCTTCTTGAACACCCTGCGTGCCATACAGATTAATCTTCCTAGAGAATAGTACTGACATCAGGTGAAAGAATATGTTATAGAAGCTGGCTTAGGAGTTTAGACAACAGTAACTAGGCCATCTGATGAAAAGGGTATACAAAAACAAGAAAAAAAGCCTTACAAAAATGCTATTTTGTGACAAAAGGAGAGGGCCATGCACTACTCAGTGCTCCTTCATACATTTGGATAAACAGATTATTCACTATATACATCACTTATTTGAAAACAGTAAGTTCTAGACAAAAAAATGCTACTATAAATAAATCACTAAAGTAATATCACCCTAAAGATAGAAGATATAAGATGGTCATTGGATTCCCACAGAAGAGTGAAAAAGAATGAAACAGAAGACTGGCTGGAAATCTTCCAAAATATAATGACACCAAGGCACAGATTTAAAACTCACATATACCATATGCATGTACACACATGTAAGTACTATCAGAGTAAAACTGTTCAAGGTCAGAGAAAAATTTTTAAGATGTTAGAAAAACATCATATAGACTACCTCCTCATCACTGAGGGAGGGGCTATAGAAACTGCTTAATTTAGACTTTGTTAGGTATGTGCATTAAAGTATTTAAGGTAACCTCAAAAGGAACACACAGGAAGAGTTAAAGTTTTAAATTAACAGGGAGAAATGCGGCATGATAAAAAGAAAGAATATCTGAAAACCAATTTCTGAGGGAAGATTTTTCTCAAAAGTCAAAGAAAACAAAGTGTTTTGTGGGGAAAAAAATGCATAAAGAAGCTAAAGTTCTCTTTAAATCTGACATTAAAAGAGGAAAAAAATGAACATTTCAATCATATCTGCCACACCCAAGTACCTTATAAATTCTAAGGTAAAGCAATTGTACTTCATCACCAACAATTATGACTGAAGCTTTTAATAAGAGACTATATATAAATCAACGACTTTCTTATTGCATAATGATTATGAAAAGATCCAATTATTTCTCAGGTTGCTGATGGCTGTCTAATTAGTAAGTACTCATTTTCTAATATAAAACAGAAAATACTTGCCTTTTTATCTTCAGGATTTAGTTGATTCATTAACATATTGACATTGTCAGTGTTCCAAACCCAAGAATTACTTGTGAAATATTCAAGAAACATCATAGCTTTGTGAAGACGAGTTATTGTTTTCATCATCCTGTATTATAAGAAAATGACAGATTCATATTTTGCATATATTAGCAAAAAATCTCATCACCACCCACGGCACCAGTTTGTAAGCTGAGACATTAGCAGTAAAATCACAATACATAATTCACTAAGTGTACCAAACCAGCAGGTAATAAGAATATTTCTGCATCTTAGAAGACTAGTTCATAAATCCAAAATGTAAAAGAAAAAATTTTAAGCATCAACAAATAAATTTAATACTACCTAAAGTTCTGTTGATACATAAAATTAATTTTCAAAGGAAAGACAATGCTTTAAGGTCAAAATTTCTCTATATAATACTAAGCAATAATGGATTCAATTAGAATTCCCTTGCTTTTTGTTTCTTAAACCACATTTTACTAAGATTTCCTGTGAATTCATAACATATTGTATTACATTATACAGAAATATTCGTTTGCCATTTAGTCAACTCTATATATATGTATCTTTACATAACTTTCTCTTTAACACTGGGAAACACCACTCTTGGATCATCTGGTTGTGCCATGAAATCAATGACTCATGCTGAAAACTTTCTAAAATAGATATTTACTCACTCCCCCAAAATCCCTAATATCCATCCTTATAGAAATAAGGGAGTTTGATACTGTTTTGTTTGTTTCCTTTTAAAAGGGCAAGGGGCCCTAATCTTTAAATCTGTCATTGTATATATCACAGCTCACTGTAAGTCATTGATATCATAACGTTAACCCGAGCAGTAACATCTATACAATAATTACCTATAAGTAGGGAAGAAAGAACTTTTGAAAACAAAACACACACCAAAAATTCCTAACCCCTGATAAACAGAAAAATGATTTGTGAAGAAATATCAAAAAACGAAACAAAACCCAAACCCTCAATTTATAGTCCCACAATAAGGATTAGCATTATATGTAATTTAGAGTCCCAAATCATGAACTTTAGGAATAGGGGATAATTAGAACATTAGAAATGAGGAGGGGAATCAAAATAGTAATATAATTAGCTAAGCAATTCTGATGACACATTCAATACATTTAGAAAAATATCTTGAGTCCAGAATATTGGAAAAAATGAGGTAGCATGGACTATGTAAAAAAAAAACTTTAGTTCATGCAGAAAGCAATTACAAAATAAAACTTCCAATAAACATGAAATGAATTAGTGGACCTCAAAAGGCTATATTTGGACAAAAATGGTTCCTACAGATAGAAAGCACTTGGTGGAAAAAAATAAGACATGCTGCTTTTAGAAAAGAGATTAAACAATTTTTTTTCTAAAAAAACAACAACAAAAATATCTAAGAAATTTGTAATTAGATCAATATCAACTATCACAGCCAGTATAGTATACTTGAATCATACATATACACATATTTGGTTAACATGGTTTTCCAACATACATCATATTAAGTTTCCTTCCTAACTTCTTTTTCACTGACAATTCTCACCTAGTCTTCAGATTCATTCAAATAATAGAATTACCCTAACACCAATCACTGATTCAGCCATTCAAAAATAATCACAATAAAATACTGGAGTGGGAAAAGCAAATTTGAAAGGCTATACATGTGTAAAGTTCATACACTATTTATCAATCCTATGGGAGATAAAAAGAAACAAAACTCTGCACCATCACCCTTTGGTTAAACATGACATAAGAGGAAATGCCTGGGACTATACTGTCACATATATTCTAAGTATTAATTTATTCTTTATTATGGCAACCTGCAAAAAATAATCAATCACAATCCTTTAGAGTAGGGCAAGACCTTAATGGTCATCTAGCCCAGGGTTTCTCAACCTCAGCACTATAGACATTTTATGCCAGATAATTCTTCATGGTGGGGGCTGTCCTGTGCATTCTAAGATGCTTGGCAGCACCCTTGGTCTCTACCAACTCAATGCCAGTAGCACCTCCCCCCAAGTAGTAGTAACTGAAAATATCTCCAAATATTGTCAAATACCCCTGGGGGGGGGGGGGGGAGGCAAAATTGTCCTCTGTTGAGAGCAACACAGATTAAAAAATATTAGGTTCATAGAAGTTAAACTAGACAGAGTTAAGCTAAATAACCAAAAAAACAAGACTGTGGAATCATTTTCTAAAATGTCATTTTTAACAGTGATGAAATATCTAGTATATTTCAAGAGCTAGAGTGAATAATCTATACTGCTTCTATATGTAATACCATACATCCTAGTCCTTACAGAATATTAACCAGGAATCTGTATGATGCATACCTGAGTTATACTTATAAATTTATAATTACTGCATGTCAAGACATAAAGCAAGTCAGATTTTTAACTAGCTGACACTCAGATTAATGTAAATGGTAAAATGGACACCATGAATGATATGATTGACATTAGTTTAATATAGAAGTAGGCATGATACTAAGGCCCCAATATATGGTATAAAGTCCAGTACCTTGTTCAGTAAACATCTGAACAAGTTAAATAATATAAATGACAAGACTTTGTATTTAACATTAATAAAATGGCCTAAATAAAAAGCCTTTGTGTCTCTTTTTGCTTTTAGACTATAAGCTCCCAGAGGTTAAAGATAATTCCTGATTTGAAAGCCTCACATAGGGAAAACCTCAAGATTCTTTATTTGATGTTTCCTATTTGAAGCAGATTTTAATTTCCAAAGGTGGATGTAATATTATCTTCCATTCTACATTCTCACTGATATCACCTTGACTATATTCCCATCAAGAGGTGAACGTAACTTATACCCAATAGAATGAGGTGGAAATAAAACTGTGATTTCTTAGTAAGAAAAAGGGAAGGGGCTTTCTGCCTTGCTTGCTGGAATACTCACCCTTGAAGCCTTCAGCTGCCATGTATGCTGTCCAACTCCCCTAGAGGCTGTGAGGAAGCCCAAACTAGCCCATCTGAGGAGACCACATGGAGAGGCTCTGAGACTACATGTAGAGAGAAAGATGCCAGGCCACTCCAGCTGCTCTGAACCCTTTCTCTCCTTTACCACTCCCTCCAGTGTACCCACTCCAGTTCCTGTCTGACTGCAAGTCCTTGAAAGACTCTGGGACGGAAACATACAGCCAAACTCTTCTAGAATACCTGGCCCAGAGAAATCATGAGATTAAAAAAAAATGATTGTTGTTTTAAGATACTAAGTTTGAGGTGATTCACCATGCAGCACAGATAACAAGAGGAGATCTTAGTGCTGGGAGTGTGGGGTTGCTATAATAAAAATCTAAAATATGTATTGGCTTTAGGATCAGGTGGTAAACAGAATCTAAAAAAGGGCTCGTGGCTCAGTGGTTGAGCGTCGACCTAGGATCTAGGCGATTGGAGTTCGATTCCCAGTCAGGGCACATGCCCAGGTTGTGGGCTGCAGTCGATCAATGACTCATTGATGTTTCTATCTCTCCCTCTCCTCTGAAATCAATAAAGATATATTTAAAATAAATAAATAAATAAATAAATAAATAAATAAATAAATAAATAAATTAAATTAAATTAAATTAAATAAAAAAGGGCTGTTGAGGAGACAACTAGTAAAATCTGGACGAACCAAGAAAATAATTTTAGTGGAAGTCTTAAAGGGCTTTAATGAACCTGTTGGTGAGGCCTTAAAGGAAAGTGACAAAAATATTGTTGGGAGATGGAAGAATAAAACTGTCACCTGTGGTAACATGAAAAATAGAAACTGCACCTAACTCAATGATCTAGTCAAGAAGATTTCCTCAAAGAGGACAAAGGTGATCTTTAAAAACTGAACAATTTGTTTGAGTGGAATTTAGAGGAAATGTAAAATGCCAGCCAGCCCTGGCTGGGTAGCTCAGTTGGAGCATCGTCCTGATATGTCAAGGTTGCAGGTTCAATCCCCAGTCAGGGTACAGCAAGAAGCAACCAGTGAATGCATAAATAAGTGGAACAAATCAATGTTTATCTCTCTCTCTCAAATCATTAAGTAATATTTTTTTAAAATAAATAAATAAAATAAAATGCCAGCTGGGAATTATTTTTCCCCCCATTAAGGCACTTTATTTGCACATTTGTATTACATCGCTAGAAAAAGAATCCCAGGATTTTCCCTCCTGTGTGTTTTCATCTTGCTTCTTTATAGTCCATGATGCCCACTGAGGTTGTCAGTACAATGAAACCAAGGTGGTGGGACGAAAGCAGGTTGTTCTGCCATTTTTCTAGATCTTGGAGTTGCACATCAAATCTGGGGCTGATTACTCCACACTTGTTCAACCTGCCTGTGAGGTTCATGAAAATTTCCCCAGCTCTGTGATCATCAATAATTTCAGATTTGTCAATGTAACCATGCTTCATCATTACAGTTAGAAATTGGACCATGGCTTTGGAGCACGGCCTAAGAAGAGCCTGGTGTTTGCCTCTCTTTTCGGCATTGCTGATACTCTTGAGAGCATCAGCCAGGACATTCAAGTGCACCATTATGGTATGGCAGAAAGAGCCGGGAATTCTTTAAAAAATGGGTTCTGGGCATAGGTCAAATCCCGAATGCAGATGTAAGATTTGTAGTTCAGACCTCAAAAAGATCTAAGGTAGTATCTGAGGAAAATAGTGAAGAAAAAAATGAAGTCACCATAGTCAAGGTGCTAAATTACGAAAATCAACGAGGTTCAAGTATGAGGGAACAATTCTATTATTTTAACTAGTCTGGGAACTTAAAATGTGAACTTTTCAGTTCTGTGCCAATGTCTGGATATATATAAATTTGTTGTGTCAATACCTGGACATACACCAGACCTCCAGACAACCCTCTGATTACCCCCCGAAAGACTCACATGTCCAGACCAACTGACATCTGACAAATAACTGTCCTGGACCAATCCTAGGGCTAAGAATGCAGGACTGACTCTTCTCAAGAATGTACTTTTTACTATAAAAATCTCTTAACTTTTCTTTCTTCTTCAGAATATTCTGGGTATTGCCTAGCTGTGTTTCTGGTTTGCAAACCCTAAAACCCTTGAATAAGTCTTTATTGTTTCTTTCTAGCCAAAGCCTCCAGACTCATTTTGAGTTTGTTCAACATACCTCATAGAACCTTTCAAACAAAAGGCTTACTCCAGATCTTAGAGACATATTTCATAGAAACCCTACTGTTTAAGAGGCAGGATCTAAGAGTCTAATCTAAGGATCTAAGATGCAAGAATCTAAGATGTAAGGGTGTTGTCCCATCTATAGTAATCTATAAAGAATCCAAGACAGAGAAGGACATGTCTCAAAGAGATCTGTGGATATGGTTTTGGTCTAATGGAGATTGTTTTAAAATAGATACATGGGAAAACTACAATTTTAAAAGGAATCATAGCAATTTACACTTAAAGGGATAGAGGCAGTACAAAATGAAAAGCTGCCTCTGGATCAAGGATTAGCAAACTAGAGCCTTGGGGCCAAATCCACCTGTTTATGCAAATAAAGTTTTATTGGAACACAGTCATGCTTATTCAATTACATACTGTCTATGGATATTGAGCTGAGTAATTGCAAGGTGGAGGTTACAATTAACAGTAGAGTTGAGAGCAGTTGCAACAGAAACAATATGTGGCCCTTTAGAGAAGCCGGTCCCTGCCCTGGGGACTCCCAACCTTTTATGGGCAGGAAGTAGGTTAAGAAGGCTACTCAGTTACCAACACAGGCAGAAAGAAATAATAAATAGTAAAATCACTGCTGCGGTTTTAAGCCACTAAATATGGGATGACTTGTTATGTAGCAACATCTACTATAAATTATTTAATTAACTTTGGTTACTCATTTTTTAAGTTTACTAAGCCCCTTTTTTTCTGTAAGTCATTGTGATATATTTAACCTGTTTTACTTTTTTGACCTAATTTTGACTTTTCTGTTCTAAATTGCAACAACTTTATTAATATCAAGAATGCAAGCAGTCATCACTCATAAATTTACATCTACTCTTTAGCCACAAAGAATGCTGCCAATGACAAATATTACACTTTTCAGGTCATTCTACAAAATTTGAAAATAACTTGGATATATTGTAGATCTTTTTTCCATTAAGTATTTCTTTACCTAAAGTTGTTCAACACCTCTCACATATTTCAATATTAAACATATAGAGTTAGAAACATAATGGAAAACTGAATCCACAGAAAATCCCTAAAAGTAACTCAGATCTTGATACACTATAACTGGCAGATACCTCACTTTTATTTTTTGAGCAGTTCCAACTCTCCAATCAAAGACTCCATTGTAATGCCAATGGAGTTAAAAAAGTAAGTATTTTTATGGGACATTTCACTATAATTGTGGTAAAGACAGGACGACTTTATATAAGTTTGTGGGGTTTCAATAGAAAAGAAAAGAAAGCAAAAAGAAAGGTTATTAACAACTATAAGAATACAAAAAGTTTTATTATTAACTTCTTAAAAAATATGATATTCTCAACCTGGAAATTAGTCAAAAACTGTAATTAACGTATTATAAGCTGAATGGGCAGCTGAGATAATTCAAGCAATTTTCTAGAAGCATCCTATGTTTTTCACATAAAACTGCACAATCTACATAAAGCAAAACATTTTAACCTTAATCTTCTACAAAACTACCCTATGTTTTTAAGGGGAAGAGAAGAGCTCAATTTCAGCTTATAATAGCAATGACAACCTTGATGTTGGACATTTCCTATATTATGGGATTTTGGAGGATCAATGGCCCAATAAGCTGAGACCACAGTTAGTCTCTCAAATATCCCCAATATCTAAGAAATGTCATGGCATCCTGATTGTGATTGTGATTAATCAGGTTAGTAATTCTAAAGGTAAAGCTCATGCTAGTGACTTTTTGTCTCTCCAGCAAGCTTCCACCACCTTACCAATACATAGTGTATTTACTGCTATTCTTCTTACCACGGTTCCTGACCTGTCAACCTGAGTGCAAGATCGTGCAATAATGCAGGTACTGTATGTCTGACACCCCTCCAATAATGAAGCAATAAGTTGTTGGAACACAACTTAATATTGGGGCGCCTGAATACTTGGTTTAAAGGATTCATCTTGAAGGAATGATTTATATAATATCCTGTAGGGAAAATAAGCATCAAAGCATTTTGAATGTTATTTGTTATTCAGAAAAAATACCTAAAGTTAGACCTAGAATTCAGCACATGACAATAACTTATCACCCAAACTTCAGAATAAATTAAGAGTGAATTACAACACTACCTTTGCTTTTCTGACAAAGTCTTAAATTCGAGAGTCTTCTCATTCATGAAAGGCCATTAAGCCTTATCATAAGCATAAACAAATACAGAGTTAATATGCATTTTTAGTGTAAGCACGGGTTGTTTAACAGTCAGAGGAACAGATAAGACAGAGCTAGTCACCATTACCTTGGGCTTCTTCCAGTCATCCTGAGGTAGATATCATACAGGAATGCTGGGGCCTTATGGCTTACAGCAATCCAGTAATGATATAAAAGGTGATTGGAGGTTAGATTTACATTGGGCCGTCTGAAGGCCTGTTCGAGAGGATTCCTCTTGAAAGTGGAAATTACATGGTATTCTGAGGAAGAAAAGTTGTGTAACAGCTTTGATAGTAACCATGTAATGAAGTGTTGAAAAAAAATCATGTTTTTACACAGCAAAATATTTTACCAAAGATGTCAAAGTTCGCTCATTTAAAAGACAAACTTTTCTACTCTCTAGTAGCTAAGAGAATCTCAGTATCAGACTGCTGAACTCAAGTGGTTTTAGAGCTGCCGCTGTTTATGAATTTCATTTAGATGAATGAATTTTTGTCACTCTTAAAATCCTTTTAATGTTTTACCGATGGCAGTTTACAATGTCACTTTCTCTATTTCACCTCTCACGATAGCTTCTTTCTTTCTGTTCCTCTTTTCAGATTCTTATTATTGGACTTACTTAAAAAAGAAAAGGAAAATCGTCATCCTTTGCTTATGAGTAATTAAGATGCTCAAATTAATATACATCAACACCTTAAAACAACCCAAATTAACTTCTGTCGTAATTTATGTAGTCTATTCGATGTCAACACATTCAAATCTATAATCATCTTAATACTTTATGGAAATGTGTATTGAGATATTCACTAAAAAATGACATTCAACTTAATTTTTACTGAACTTTAGAATACAATGACAGATTACAAAAAACACCTCTCATTTTAAAGTGTTTTAAAATTATTAAAAGAGCACTATTTAAATAATTATCATAAAATTAAAATCTCCCTAGATTTTTTTTCCTTATGCTCTAACAATCAATCTTTAAATTGAAATAAAAATGCCCTAGAAAAACCTTAGAATAAAGTACATAAAAGATTTACTTTAAAATCAAAATTGATCTACAAGGATGACAAAAATTGTTTAGTTAGGGGGTAAAATAAGACCTATTACTAAATCAATGCCATAAATATATTTTACTTTAAATTTGAAAACATAAACCAACAACTTAAAAATGATTCAATATCAGTAGGCTTTAAATTATACTATTCCCATTTTAGGGCAAGTAACAGCATACACACTACCTGCTGTGAATTTGTAAATTTAAATAGATTAATTAATGGGAAATATTCTAGCAAAATGTATCCATCCTACTTGCTAATTCCTTCATTTATTACTCTCTGGACCACTAGCTATTTTCTGAGATATACCAACTCTTGTAGTTGAAGTGCTATTGCCTATGGATACGCAACATCAGCACTGAGTGTGCCCATGACAGAAAAAAAGCACTGTTTCCATGCCATGGGTATCTATCGGGGCTGCTGCAAAAGGCAGCAGAAAAACCAGTAAGGGTCGGAAAAGGGTGGGACGTAGGACAGGGAGGGAATACACAGCAGGACATTTTTAAATTTGTAAAACACTATTAAGAATAAGGCAATATTGGTAGATATTCTTAAGATGGCAATTAAAATAAGAATAAATTGGTAACTCAGTGGCCTTAATGTCTCATGGGTTATTCTGACATAAGAACTCAGAGAATATTTTAAGTTCTTTAAGATTTATTCTAGCATTCAAAAACACAGGTAAAATCATACCAACTTCACCCCAGTGGAAAGGGTTAGTGCTGCCTGTTGTGCAGTTATACACCATGATGTTCCTTGGTCTGCAAAAACAAAGATCAAAGCAATGAAATATAAAGAGGCCAAACTTGTCAAATCTAAATCTTATGATTTCAAGTAGGAAAAAAAATGAGGATGGGTACCTTTGCTACATTATTTTTAAAATTATCCTTAAAAGATTAATGTTTGCATGTAAATGGCTATTTATACTTTTTCCCTCCCCTGCCAACAATATTATTTATTTTAAAAACACAGACTTTTTATTTTCATATTTTTCTTCCTTGTATAAGTGTCAATTTTCAAATTAAGAAAAACAACAAATAATCTCAGCTCTTCCTATCTCCTTCCCATTTTCAGAGGCTCTAGTTGAAAATATTATGGACTGAATTCCCTTTAACCAGAAACCATATATTCATATAATCATATCCCTCCTTTTTTAAAATATAAAAAATACTGACTTCATAAATAAGAGCAGTTTATTAGAAAACAAAAGTTACTGAAAAGCTTAAAGTGTAGGTGTTACCTATAAATGTCACTACCCCCTTTTAAAAGGAGGCCCATGAGTTGATTAAAACTGCTCTAGTGTAACATGTTTGATATGTGTAAGCCATTCTCTGTGAATTTTCAGCTCTTTATGCCAAGTTCATATCAAGCTTTACTTTGGATTAAAATAATCATCGGTTGGGGGGGAGGGAGTTCATTTTTACTGCCCAATCAACTTGTCTATCCTGTAGGTAGTACATGAGAATTAATGTTAATTCGTAATTACTGCTGATAGGATCACTTGCTATTATTGCCTGTAATAAGCCAACTCTCGCAGTTGGAAGTGATAATGCCTATATATATTGGTATGGGAATATCAGGATTGAGAGATTAATATTAGTCAGTAGCTCTGTTTTTCCCTTCTCAGTTATCATATATTTAACAAGCAACACTGTCACCTCATGTACCTATTAACTCCGGAATACCAGGCTGCCGCAAGACTCGTGTTGACAACTACATCTACAGGAACAAGATCTGCAAGGGCATTGTTGGAGGCACGCATTGTTCGAAGAATTCCTTTCCCTGCCTTTGTTAAAATTAAAAACAACACCTTAAGATATGTAAGTCAGAGTGCATAAATACATATAAAGATATACAGAAAACAGAAAAAATATAGAATATTAAATAAATCAAAAGGTTTACTTACCGCAATAAAGAGACCACTTGGTCCATTAAAGTTATCAATCCATCCCTAATACCAAAAATAAAAAAAGGTAGAGAGCTTATAAATATTATGAAATTAAAGATTTATTATGTGAAATCTACAACTCCACATATATACTTGGTAATTTTCTTCTAAAAACTAAATATTAGACTAGATTCAGGCTAGACTGTTTCTCCTGGCCCCAAATAGAAGCAGTATTTCTCTGGGATTGCAAATGGCTAAATAAAATCATTTTCAAGGGGTTACCTACTCTTCCTTTAACCCTCTGCAAGAATTTTATAAAAAGGAGTTTATACCTGTCAAATATTTTTGTTAAATAAAACCTGTTCAAATTTGATTTATGCGACTTACTGATGCACTATTCTGATTAGGGGGAAATGGTTAATTATCCTCAAAATTACTGAATAAAAATAGGAAAGCAGAATTGTCAAAGCAACAAAGGGCATGCTATCACTTACTACCATTATAGAAACCTAGGTTTTTCCTAAATCAACTTATCTGTTAGTTTATATCTATGTTTGCTCCTACTCCAAGGATTCACAAATGCCATAATGCCTTCCTTTCCTAGAGCAAATTATCATAGGAATCTCATATTCTTCTTAGCTCGTGATCTATACAGGAAGGAGTTTACCTCTTGGGAGGCTTGCCTCTT
This sequence comes from Miniopterus natalensis, assembly GCF_054644295.1. NCBI lineage: Eukaryota > Metazoa > Chordata > Mammalia > Chiroptera > Miniopteridae > Miniopterus > Miniopterus natalensis. The sequence continues at coordinate 48,284,147 of NC_142091.1, read as the reverse complement.
TTTGGTACTAAAGAGCAAATGAAATAAAATAAGATCCTGAATATTCTCATCTCTATTCCCTTCACTTTTTCAAGGGAAGCTAATCAGCAAATCATTTTAAAAGCCAACAAATGCTGAGGTGTCAAAAGTCCAAGCTCATCAATCACGAAGAAAACACATAGGGCAAGATCTTCTTTGATCAAGACAACATGATAGTCTTTTGATTTAATTTTCAATTAAGATCTTTAAAATGTTGATCTGCATTCCTAAACACAGCATTAAATTAGAAATAAAAATATGATGAACGTGTCCTCTTTCTATAGCCATCTTAAGCCGGCTATATTCAGTGAGGAACATCGCTTAAATCAAACAACTGCCAACTCTTTGAAAATTTTCAATTCCAATTATTTAAAATATTTCTAACAACTTACTGGAAAAGGTTCTTTCCAACTGGCACCAACAATCGATGGCCTTACAATTGCCACATTTAGTTTTGCTCCTTCTTGTTGTACAACATATTCTGCCAGTGCTTTCGTGTATATGTATGTATTAGGTCTGTCTCCTATCAATTTGGGAGTGATATCATTTACGAGGCCATCATCCATCCATCTGGGAAACAAAGAAAGCATGCAAAAATATTTTCAGATGTTTTCCTATAAAATAAAAAACCACCTACTTTGCATATTCAAACATCTATTGTTCTGACCCAATGATTTGACAACTTTTGCTAAAAATATGGGAGTTAGTCTTCTTTTCATTATACATCAACTACAAGTTCACATCTCTTATACCCAATTTCTATATCCAAAAAGGTCTGAAAATCTAGAGTTCTTTCATAATCATATGGTAGGCAGCAAAGCTGATCTGAACTGATTAATGATCTTTCTTTTTTTTTAGAGAACTCACTTAGTATGACTATTCATATACTTTATTATGTGCTTGATCAGGGTTGCTACCCCAGACCTAACTGAAGTTATTTCATATTATATAGTATATAGATTCTATTCCTTTTTAAAATCCAAAAAAATTCCAAAATACAGCTGGCCCCATGGGTTTCAGATTAGGAATTATAGATGTATATATAACCACTGAACACCATATTAATTATACACATGTGCAGTGAACATAATTTACAATAGAAAAAGTCTAATATTCTCAATATTACTGGAAACAGTATGCCCTCACTAGTGAGACTAACAAAAACTAAGATGAACAATAAAATTGAACCGTGCTATAAAATTTATATAGAGTATCATCACCATCTGCAGTTATTCTTTCTGGGAACTTCTCAGTCTTTTTTTGTTTTGTTTTGTTTAAATCCTCACTGGAGGATATGTTTTTGTTTTTTTTAAGTTGATTTTTAGAGAGAGAGGGAGAAGGAGAGAGAGAAACATCGATTGGTTGCCTCTTATATGCACCCTGATCAGGGGTCGATGGGGGATTGAATATGCAACCTGGTACGCTCCCTGACTGGGAACTGAACCTGTGACCCTTCAGTGCATGGGACAATGCTCCAACCAACTGAGCCACACCAGCCAGGAAACCTTCTCAGTGGTTTACATGCCTCTGGTGCAATATTTTGGTTGACACTTGTATTCATCATTTAGAAATTAGTGAGGACTGCAATTTCCTACCATCTTCCTCTACCTCGAACATGACTGCCAAGACATGGGGTCTTAGGGATTTGGCTTTATTCCACTGCTCAGAAAACTTCCATTCCAGCCTCCTCGCTCTTTTATGCGGGAATTATGCCTTCCCACTTACCCCCCTTTTACCCTTCACAGCTTTTCAGCTGCAGTCCAAAAGTACCTGAGCAATGCCTAATATGAAGAAGATCCACCTGTGAGCTGGTTCTGTTGGTAATGTGGAAATTACAAACTCCAGGGGAGCAAAGGGGCTTTTCAATGTCGTTTGCTTTCAGAAACAGGGACTTTCTATTCTCTCTAAGGCCTTAAATTGATGTTTTCCCTCACATAAAATAGTCTGATAAACTAATTTTTAAAAAGAAAAGCCATTAAGTATGTTGCACTGTGGTTTACAATTACTAATGAGTTCATGCTTTGTACAGGTGGCTCAGCTGGTTGGAGGGTTATCTCATACACCAAAAGGCTGTAGGTTCGATTATCAGGCAGGGCACATACCTAGGTTTTGGGTTTGATCCCCAGTCAGGGCACATAAGGGAGGCAACCGATGGATGTTTCTACAACGATGTTTCTCTTTTTCTCTCTCTAACAAATATGTGAAGATATGATGGATCCTGGAAGGTTTTTATAATAATAAAGAAAAGCTTTTTGTTTTTGCTCTGATCCTGTGTTGTTTCACCTAATAAGAGAGCACAGGCTGAATGAAGTAAATGAAATGCTGGTCATGGCATAAGCATACTTCACTTAATCCACATCCAAATATTTCTCATGCAATAGTTGTTGATAGGATCCTAGACCTCAGAAAGATGACAAATAGTAACGCTCAGAGTGTCAATTAAAGGACCATGACTCCTCTGATTCCCTAATAAAGGTACCTCTACAGATATACTTCATTGGTCAAAATAAAAAGAACAATCTTTTAATAAATTAGAAACTTGCTAGTGAATAGGCAATCATTAGTTCCTATGGGTATCAGGTACTTATTCATTAAGACTGATTCTCTGGAAAACAGAGGCCCTAATATCATGGATCAGTCTGTTTCAAAGGCCTTCTTCCAACCACCACACTTGGTCAAAAGTGAAAACTCTACACTGACTTCACCAAGTTATTTAGACATAAATCTATACAATAAAAAAAACATAGATATGCAATAATTTGTTGAATAATGGAGATAAATGTGTTTGTGTACATATACATATATATTATGTGTGTGTATCTATATATGTGTATGTGTGTGTGGGTGTATATATATTTTTATGGAGTGGAGAGAAACAGAAATTGACCAAGAGGTACATATAGATACACTTGGATCCAAACTTTTAGGATCAGAGCAAATGCATATAAATTTCAAACCAACATACTCTAAAGAATCAATCAGTTTCTTGGGATCCACAGGGGGTGGATAGACTACTTCTTCAATATGCTTTCGGTTGCAGTAAGCATATGCTGTTGACACATGCATGAACACATCCAGATTCTTCATTTGTTGTGCAAGGAGAATAAGCTGTCGTGTAGCAATCACATTTAACTGAACAGCATCTCTGTAAAAGAAAAAGTGACAATAAAAAGTTAGGAAGTTGCCCAGCTGGTGTGGCCCAGCGGTTGAACATCGACCTATGTCCAGGAGATTGAGGTTCGATCCCTGGTCAGGGCACATGCCCACGTTGCAGGCTCGACCCCCAGTGCAGGAGGCAGCAGATCAATGACTCTCATCACTGATGTTTCTATCTCTCTCTCTTCCTCTTCTTTTCTCTCTCTGAAATCAAGAAAGACATATTTTTTAAAAAAATTAGGAAGCTATGTCATTTATTTCATCTGCTAAAATAAATCTTATTTCCATTAAAGAGAGACATTTTCTTTACAACTGATCCCTTAGCTCTGATTTTGTGTATTTTATTTCAATATGAAGTACATCCATTCTATCACTCATATTTAAAAAGAAATATTTTCTGATTATAAAATAAATCTCACTAGAATTTTTAAATTGCTCAGAAATAAACATAGATCATTTCTGTGTCTCTGGCTTTTCAGTGTCCATTGTGAAGTCATGTTAGGCTTCTTTTGCATCTTGACTATTAAAAGTATATTGTTTCATTATATGGCTGTATCACAAGAAGAAAATATTAGAATTGTTAATTTTATTTTATTTTTTAATATTTTTATTGATTTCAGAGAATTGTTAATTTTAAAATGCTAAAGCAGTCACCAATAAAACTCAGAAGCATTAAATTATATTAACATATAACCAAATATGAATGTTTATTTCCTTCTTTGTAGCAATTAGTCCAAGCCTCTTAAGATTAGTTACAAAAGGGGTATTATAATAAAAGTAGTACATATGTTACAAAACATACATGCAAGACCCCAAAGTGACCTATATATTCCCTTCTTAAAATTTATTAGAAATAATTTCACAAATACAAAGTAAATATGAAGGAAAAAAATCAATGAAGCATCATCTATTAACAGTAATAGCCTAGGGAGCCCAAATATTCACTATGAATGATTTAATAAAGTAGGTATTTTATCACAATGAAAGACTATAGCCATTAAAATAATTATGACTACTATAAAACATGGAAAATCTAGATGAATATTGAAAAAATACATACATTATGAAGTGAAGTAAGATTAAGAACAAGACTCTGGAATACGCCCTGGGTTCAATTCCTAGCTTGGGTTACCTATCAGATAGAATAGGTGATCTGGTAAAGTCACTCAAGCACTCAGGCCTCAGTTTTCTCACTTATAAATGGGAACAATAATGGAATCTATCTAATAGGATCTGTATAAAATTAAATGAAACAGATAGCTTGCTAGGTAATAGTATTTAGCAATACTAAATAATGGTATGTAGCATTATTCCTAATGCAGTCCCAAAACAGCCATTCAATAAATATTACTTAAGGTAGTAAGATGATGGATAGTTTTTGCTTTCTATTAAACTTACGTTTACAGCTTGAGGTCTGAGGGGGGGAAAGAGTTGAAATACTCAATAACAGTAATACTGTGGTAAAACTGGCATAGTAATATACTGTAGGTGACACTGATACAACTGATCCAAAAGAGCCTAGGACAAAGTACCAGAAAGTATAGAAATGATAGTTACTAATCTAGTTAACATATTAAAATTAACTTAGAGAAAAACTTGTTCTAACCCAAATTTTTCAAACAAAAAGAAATTAAAATTCCCTAAATTTGCTATACTAAGTGAACATTACATAAATTATGTTATATCAACATGATGGAATATCATCACATCATGAAAATTATAACAAAGAAAAAATTAGAAATATAGAAATTGTTTCTATAAGTAAAGTAGAAATTCTATGTTTACATTTTATGTAAAACAATATATGTTCAATGACAGACCACAATAATTTTTCTTTAAACATAAAGTTTTGAGTACTTTCCAAAATTCTTACACTTTCAGTATTTAAGAAAAAAATCCAGCCACTCTTGCCACAGAATCTGGTCCACTGGTCTGTAAAGCAGTGCTTTGATGTCTATCACATTTACAAAACAATGTTTGGAAGAGGTATACAGAGAATATTCTGTTACAGGTTCCTAAGGACAGGACAACAAGTTCTGGGTCACCAGGAATAAGAAATAATTCATGAAAGGAAAAACTCCTGTGCTTTATTTTTTTTTCTCTTAACTTAATAGTATGCAGGAGCCTAAGAAACATACTAGAAGTTAATTTTTTTAAAACGAAGTAACTGGATTGGGGTCTTACAATCATGAGTGTATCTTTTTTCTTCCTTATCTCAACTGAGGGGGAAATGTGTTCAAATGGAAATCTGGCAGCAAAGACATTTCACAGAGAGGATACTATCCGCTAGACTGTAAGGCAATGTGCTATCTTCTTTTGCATTTGCAAAACAATAGGGGTAAGGACAGTAACGTTTTTTGGGAGCAGAACACAAAGGATATTCTGTTACGGGATCCTGAGGATGGTGACAGAGTTTCTGGGTCACTGAAAACAAGAAATAACTAGAGAGGAAACACTCTTGTGCCTTTCTACCCCTTCCCGCCCTTCTGTACCTGAGAGCTCAAACCTAAAGGCATTTTGTGCCAACATAAGTAACTCTTAGTATCGTTGCCAGGCTAGTAACCTCACTCTATTTTACCACCATCCAATTTCTACTCCACTGAAATTCAGGCTAAGACCCTGACATGTTAGATGAGAAAGTATTTAATACTAAACAAAAATAATGTTCTCATTATGTTTTGGTTATCTAGAGTCATAAATGCATACTAAATAATAGTGGCTTTGGGGTAGGGGTGGGGGAAATTAACAAATCTTTGTAATTATGATCCATCATTAATACAGACATAGAAACAAACCACTTTAAAAAAAGAAAAGAAAACCTGAGCTGTCAGTAAATGTTCTTGTTCACCTGTCTTCTACAGACATGTTGGGTTGTTCAAAATCTATGTTGATACTTCTAAGACTTTAAACCAGAGATCTCATACTTGGCATGACAGACACCTGAGTTTATTAAAAATGCAGATTGCTGGACCTCAACCTCAGACACTTTTTAATGTCTGAAGTGAAGACTCTGAAACTGCATTTTAAGTAAGCTCTCCTAGTCATTCTGATCTCTCATTCCCCTCTTCCCCACCTCTGAGAAAATACTATCTAGATGAGACCTCATCAATATTGCTGATTTTTAAAAACTTAATAAAGCTATAAACACAGATGTCTAAGAACCAATTAATCAATCTTAGGGTAGGGGACCCAGACACCTGTAATTTAAATCACATCCAATGCTCTTGCTAAAAATGAGTATTCTCTGGGTATCATCCCCAAACTAAAGGATCTAAATTTGGCATGCACAGTCCAAGACTGTGCCTTTTTAATACATCTTCCAATTCTTAAGATTCAGAATACATTCTAAAGTTTGAGAATCAATGCCCTTAAATGCAACAGTTTCTAGATCTTTTCTAACCACCAATCTTTACTTGCACTTCTTTCTTAACACCTACTCACAGTCACTAATGTATACTTTTCAGAAACTCCTTATTTTCTATCCTATATTATGGTTATTTAAGCATATTCCTACTCCTCTATTAGACTGTATGGACTTAGCAAATAGGATCTGTGGGCAATTTCTCTTGGTTTTTCCCAAAATAATGAGCACAATGTGCCGTTTTTTATTTGTGGGTTAACTTAAAAAGTAGTTATAAAGAGTAACTGTTTTGTGAGTAGTTATTATATGCCAACCCACAGTATTTTAGAATGTCTGGCCCAAATCTAATGTAGTATCACCATTAAATGTGCTTCACAGAAAACAATAATTTTAATGATGAGGCTTTGGTCTGCAAACCTGCATGCCTTGACCAGGAAGAACAATAAATTTTCTTGTTCACCTATCTACCACCCCCTCTATGGTATCTCTAGTACAGAAGAAAGGATAATAATGAAAAGATTTCTCTTTCATTAATGGTAGCCTTGCTTACCCCAGGGGAACAGAGAGAGAGAGAAGGCACCCTGAAAGCACTGTACTTTGATGAGTTTCACCCTAATTACTGTTGCCTGTTCCAAGGACTATACATACCACAATTACCTACATCTATATACTTTTTTCTTGAAAACAGTTTCTTAAGGCTGTGTGAACTCTTTCTTTTGGTTATGAAAAAAGTAATAAAATATAATAAAAGCTAGAACTGTGGAGGAAAAATATCCGTTAGATTGACTATTTCATACTAAAAACCTACCTGTAATTGCACTATTCAAATATAATTGGCAAATATCTAAAGACATGTCTATAAATACACATATATACATTTTATGAAAATGTGATTATACAATAGTTCTAACAAGATTCTTTTGTCACTTTTCAATCATGAATACCTAATAGCTGCATAAAAAGAAATAAAAAATAATTGGTTATTATTACCCAGTAATAAAGTCAAGATTAGAATTAAGGTATGTAATTCCAAAGCTCATCAGCTTTCTATTACACAGTGCTGCTTCAACTTCCTCAAGTATAAACTAGATTTGCCCATACTACTACAGTGGGTAATGTTAGCATGGACTAAAATATTGGATGAGAAAATACCCTAAAAACGATAAAGGACTATTACATGAATATAAGGGACTATTTATAGTGCCCTCACCTAGAATATAGGCAAAACACATTGTGATGCTTTGGCACTGAACTCTCACATTATAGAATGTCGATTAAGGTTTACACTTCCATATTGAAGGCAATATGGGGAATAATCTCAATTTAATTAATCAGAATTTAATTTAAAAGCATTTTAAGAAAAGGGCCTTCATGTAATTGTGAAACCTAAAGAAGTCTGTACCAATTTAACTGGCATAGACAGTACAATTAGATTAACATTATAAAATTGTATTTTGAACATACCATCGAAAAGAATGCTCTGAATTAAATGCCATTATTTGAAATGCATATTTGTTCATTTTTTAAAATAGCGAACATCAGAATGGTTTTTTTTCTTGAAAGAGGCATCTTGAATTAAGTCCAAATTATTTTTTAAATTAAAATTATATCCAGTGTACCTTGCCCCTAACACAGCTAACAAAGTTTTAAAACAAAAACAAGGTATGACTTAAATTTGTAAGCTGCTTTATCTTCCTCTGCAAATCTGAGCTGGTTTTAAATTTTCAGATGGATATATGTGAGTAGAAAAATAAAGCTGCTGAGTTATAGGCTTCTCAAAGGATGGAGATAAGAAGAAACAGACACTATTGGTTGTTAAGGCTAACACTCCTACCCAAGGTGAATTTTCCTTTCTTCTACTCTCTAACTCCTATTTCTTGGCTTTCCCCTGTCCCATATTAACATGCATGGCAACTTCTACTAAATATACACTAGCTATCCAATGTTTTTAAACTGATAACAAGAAAAAGGAAATTCTTTTCACATTGTGTAGGACATTGAAAGCTACAAGCAACTGTTTCAAATCACTTTCAAAACAACTTGACTGAAAAGTAGAATTCAAATTAGATCTTTTAACCATGTTGAAGTTCAAATATCAGAAAAATATCTTTACTTACCTTAAATTTTCATTAAACCTGACTGTCGCTGCACAGTGAAATATAATATTGGTAGAATCTATGATGACCTCTTTATCTTCTTCACTAAGAGCCAGCTTAGGCTGGGTAAGTTCACTGTTGATTGCTATAATTTTCTCCCTAAAATCTGGATTTTCATCTCTCAATCTGTCAAAGAGCTATTAAAGGGGGGAAAAAATAGTTTAGGGCAGCATTTTTCAACTTTTAAAACCCATGATCATCTCCCTCTTCCCCACGGCGGATCACTATTTTTAAAACATCGACTATGCAAATCCTAAGGTTGCTATTCTTAACTGTTATCATTCCATAGAGAAAACACCTTATGAGGCCCACAGTATTATCTTCATTTCATAGGTGAGGAACCTGAGGAATCAGGGAGGTTAAGTAACTTGCCCAAGATACAGAGCTGGTAGTTTGCAGTTAAATTTGAACTGTCCATGCCTTTGTTGATTAGATGATATTATCCCTCAGAATAGACTTACGCAGAACAAATATCAGCACAATGTTTAAAATGACCATTCAGATTTCTAAAATCCAGACTTTAATTTACAAGGAAAAACTAGATAAGTAAACAGACGATTAAAATATAGTGTTATAAGTAATAAAATAGGGGTAATATTACAGTGCTATGGGCTGCACAGGAAGAAACAACTAACTCAGCTTGAGAAAGACCTGAGATTATAAAGTGGAAGAAAAGTGTTCCAGGCCGAGGAGCAGTGTGTGTAACCATTAGAAGTGAAAGAGGATTGATATATTTGAGACATTAAAAATAACTCAGCAAGGCCTGGCCAATGACTGGGTGTGAGGGTTAAGGAATATAAAGTCCATGAGGACAGGGGTCGCATCTGTTTGCTCAGTACGTGGGCCCTAAATATAAACAGCAGAGTGCTGGGTGAGACAGACATGATAACCATTTGTTAGGGAAATAAGTTCAGTAGGTGGAAAACACTGGAAGTGAAAGTAGTACAGTTACAAAGATACAAGTTTGCGAAGGTTTTTCAAAAACTGTTTTGTGACTGTTGAGTATAAAGTGCCTATGTGACCCCAGAAGACAGGTCTAGTGGCGGTCACTGGCTCTGCGGGTCTGGAGTTCAGAGAAGGGAGCGCCAGACTGACACAGATTTTACCAACCACACCCCGGTAACAGCAGTGCTGGGTACCCACGGTCCAGGCCACATGAAGCTTTTTCCAAATCTAATTTGAAGCACAGCTATTCATCTAACATAAAACAGACAGTGCCGAGTAATCACCTAACTGGACCTAGTAAGAAGAGATCAAGCCTAGAACCAAACTTTGAAGAGTATCAATATTTAAGGGGCAAGCAGAGAAAAAGAACCTGAGGAGTGACCAAAAAAGTACTTAACACCTTGAATACATACTTTTTTATTTCACATTTTTTCATTCTCCCAGATTGCTAATAATCTTTAATTCCCTTTCATATGATATATCTCCAACCAAGACATGACCATGCTGCTTCACAAGTTACATCACAAACACGATACTCTTCCCTCCTCTAGCCACCATCTCTATTCAATACTCCTTTCCCCCACTGGTACCCCAATTAGTTCCTACTTTATTACATTCACTAATGAATGCCCTCTTTAATATACTTTACTCCCCCTCCCAGAATTTATTTCATGGTCAACTATTTTAATTTAGTGGAGTTTCTTTTCCCAGAGACATTCCTATAAATTAGCGGTTCTCAACTTGGTGCCATTTTTGCCTCCAGGGAACATTTGTTGATGTCTGTAGACATTTTTGGTTGTCACAACTGGGAGGGTGAGGGAAGGAAGCAGCTGGCATCTAGTGGGTAGAAGCCAGGAATGCTGCCGTCATCCTACGATGCACAGGACAGCTTCCAATAACAAAGAATTATCTGGCCCAAAATGTCAATTGTGCTGAAATCGAGAAACTCTACTATAACACAATGTCCCATTATGGTGTATGCTTTTTGCCTATGTTCTTTACATCTGCTTGAAAATCACTGTAGGCTTACCTGTAAGTTTCTTACTAACTTTAAGTGTACATTCACTGCTACCTGCCATAAAAACTACTCATTTACTGACTCGCCAGTAACGCTATACATAATGGAGCATGAGTGGCCCTAGGATTAAGTGGCAGGATGTGTGAGACGGGAATTAAACATATAAGAAAAATGTATAATTTGTGGAGTATTCTAGTGAAATATTTTAGACAAATATTTGGGGAAAATTCATTTTTATGTTGAAAATAATGTCCATATGTTTAGGCTAAGTCAAAAAAGTTCAATGAAATTTTGGCCTTCAAGTAGAAGATACTCTTTTTCTTAACAAATTAGACTTACTGTGGAGGGAAAGTTTTAGAAGCACTGCCCTGGAGACCCCAAAGGGGAGCCCCAAATCTTTCATATTATACTCAGGCCCTTAATTTCAACTTCTACACTCTCTCTTCCTTCCCTCCTCCCTCTTAAAAACTCTCTAAACTATAGGCACCGTTAAGGCAGAGACTGTCTTATTTATCCTTGAATTCAACCCCCTGCATCAAGTCAAGTGCCTAGCACTAAGTAGGCACAATAAATGTTTTCTGATAAATAAATAAAATGAATATGAATAAATACTATAATTGAAATTCCTTTTGGGGATATGCCTACAGCATCAAATTCCTTATGTGTCCCAAATTTGAGCTCATAGAATTCTTATAACTTTTGCTTCTGACCCTAACTTCATTCTCTGAATCCTTACTGCCAAGCTTAGGTTCAAATCAATTCTGGGTGTCTGTAAAAGTTAACTCTTTCCTTAAAGTATGAACATTTGCCCCTATTAGGTGTATCAATAAGAATGTACCAGCAGGCTGTCCTCAAATGATCTAAGCAACACTGTACACTCTTACTCAGCAGCAGTTCTCAAGTGTGGTCTAAGGATCCTAGAAGTCACCAAGACTATTTTAGATAGTTCACAAGGTCAAAACTATTTTCATACTAACAGTAAGACATTATTTGCATTTTTCACTTTCAATCTCTCACAAGGATAGAGAGGAATTTTCCAAAGGCTACATGTGTGATGACATCATCACTTTGATGGCTAATGGATTATGTGCTTGTATATTCTTTACTTTACAAATTTGTTTTACTTTCTAATATGATAAATATCAATAAGATACTGAAGCAAAACTTCACAAAACAAAACCTCTTTGAAGTCCCCAATAATTTTTAAGAGGATAAAGTGGTCTGGAAATGTAAAGCCTGAGAATCACACTGCCTTTAATGAACAGAATCTTTCAACCTATTTGGCAGATATGAAAAAGTATAGCCACAAGGTAATGATATAAATCTGCATTACACTGCAGTCAATCTATCAACTCAAATAATTTTCTCGTGAATTAGAGCTCAGTCCATCTTCTCACTTCTTGGGGGAAAAACTGAAAATGAACTTTGTACCTATCATACTTTAAATGATGGCAAATACTTCAAACACAGTTATTTTGTTTATGTTGATAAATGAAATATTAACTCCCATCTTACTTTTAAAAGTAAGTACCTAGAAACTTCATGTGATAATTCTTTGAGTTTAAAGTTAATATCAGCTACACTTTTCTCATGTGTAAGTATAGGTATTTGTCTGAAGCGCTCTTCCTCGAGTCAAACAAGCAAAACTTTTAAGTAATAATAAACTAACAATTTTATTCTATTTAGGAGGCAGAAAGATCACCTAGAGAGAGGAGGAGCGTTGGTAGGGAATACCCTAGCACTTAATATTCACTTTACACGCTTTATACAGAGCCCAGTAAAATAAAAATCACAGCTTGCCCTGATGTTCTTTCCACCGATTGAGCAGTTCCCATCTCAGAGCCTTTGCTCTTGCCATTTCCTCTGCCTGAAACACTCTTCCTCCACATTCCCACATGGATTCTTCCTCATTCACTCAGGACTTTGCCCAAATGTCACCTCAGAGAACTTTTCTGACCATTGGACCTAAAGTGGCACCTCCATCACTCTAAAAACGATTTCTCCCATTGTACCGCAAAGCCTTCCATCATCTTTCCCTTACTTTCTTATCTATTGGGGAAGAAATGTTATGAAGTGGAAAAATAATAGGGATTTGTTATCAAGTCACCTGTGTTATCTCCACCATCAATCAGCTACATAACCTCAGATAATATTATAAACTCTTGAGACTCATTGTCCATATTTGTAAAATGGGATCTAGCAACATCCGCCCCTACCTGAGCATAAGCTCTGGGTGGACTGCCAGAATTACACATTGGCTCAAACACTCACTAACTATATGATCTTATAAATGGGAATAACACCAGACTTACCTTAAAGAGTTATTGTGATAAACACATGTGACATGCTTTGTACACAATTACTGGCACAAGGTAAGTACTCAACAAATGTCAGTTACTATTAACTAGCTACTTAATGGATTTCTCATAAAGATCAAAACCGACTGGAAAACAAATCATGTCTAATAAATTTTTTATTTATTAACTCTAGAGAGTTGTAAGTCTATAATTAATCATTGTATCTTTTTACACTTTTCAGCAATCTTTAACTCAGAGTGATTCAGAGGTTTCTGGTTTTGTTTTTGTTTTTCAAATGTAAGTCATTAAAGGTTAAAAGGTACCACTACCACATACCTATCCAATAACTAAAAAATTACATAGCTAACTATACTAAACTTACTATGAATGAATGTCAGATAAATTCATTCATTTTGAGAGTATTCAAAAGCTTATGACTGTGAAATAATTTTACTCTAGCTCATTTCCATTTTTTCTTAGCAATTCAGGGGTAGGCAAAAGTAGGCTTATAGCTGTTTGTATGAAAAACAATACAATAATTAATTAATAATACAAGAATAAACTGTTTCACATACTCACAACTGTAAACCTACTTTTGCCTACCCTATATTTTTCTAAAGGTTCAAAATGTATGACATATTCTTGTACTCTATTTGACCCTTCTGTCATGTTCTTATTTGTCAAATAGGAGTATGTGACTTTGCTTCCCTTTAATACTGTTGTAGGGAGCAATCAGTGCTTACAAATTTTTAAGTGGTATCAAAGTATATTGTCTCACGGCATAGGAGGTCGTTAGAAACTACCTCTTAATTATGATGATATTCTGAAGTCTACTTAAAATACCTAGTAGTCACAAATAACCTGCTCAAATTTTCTAAAAACACATTAAATACCTACCATAAAAGTAATTTAGAACTTGTTATGCAATTTTACCCATCATAGAGAAAAGCTTTTTTCTCCTACTGATCACAAGTCATATCCAGTTTACTGCCATTCTGTAGGGTATTTTTTACTAAATTTTTTCAGAATACTGAAGAAATATATACACAACCACCACTTTTTCCTCTCCTCCAAATTATTATTTTCCACACTTACCTTGCCACTGATGACTTCTTCTACTCGCTCTTGGGGTGTCTGTCCAGCTTTCTGCCTCACCAAAACATACACTAAATTCACCTTAGGACAAGACCTCAGCAACTTTTCCAGAAGCACCTTCCCTAGGAAACCAGTAGCTCCAGTGAGGAGAACATTCTTGCCTTCATAGTATTCTGGTATTGAAACCATTCTGATCCTAAGGAAAACACAACAAGTAGGCATTAATTCAAAGATGTATGTTCATTCTTATGTACTAAAATCTCTTGGCATTCAAATAAGTATTTTAAAAGACAGGCAAAAAATCAAAGTTGAATGTTAACAAAAGAAGACTAACTTCTGGTTCACTGCAGTAAGGTAGAAGAAAATAAGGAACTGCAACTACGGCTTCTAATCCCTGTGTTTTCCCCCGATCACCTCAGACAAGTCACTCACCTTTTCTGGGCCTGGGTTTGTTTAGTATAGTTTGTAATAAATGGCTTGTAAAAAGTCCTTCCAGCAATAAGAACTCAACTCTTCATTTAAACCTCAGTTAAACCCTAAACACGAATGAATGGTGTCTGTCTCCAAAAGGATTTATAACACCAAATAGAGGTCAGCAGCAAGACTCAATTGCCTGGCTTGTGTAACGTGGCAAGGTGTCACATTCACCTATCATTACCAGTTGAAACAAGAAGAGGTAACACCAAGTCCTTTCTCTGACATGTCTATAGTGACAATGTATTCAAAAGGTGCTTCAATCTCCCTTTTTAAAAAGCTATACTAGAAATACATGGCCTGACTTCTCCTCCTTATCCAAATTCCACTGAACCAGCAGGAAAGACAGTATGCTAAGAGAGTGAAGAAACAAAAGAACCATGATAAATGGAAAAAAACAAGATGCAGAAGGATTCATGCGGTATGTCACTATGCAAAGCTCAAACACATTCAAAACAATGCTCTTTATTGTTTAGAAATACACACAATATTAATAGATGCACGAGGGGGCTGCGATACAATCAGAGAAAAGCATAAGGAGTTTCGATTGCACTTATTTTTTATTTAAGCTGTGGAGTAGATACATGTGTTTTGTGTCCAAATTTTTCATAACTGTAAGAAGAATTCATGATAATCTGAAAATAAGAAATAGACCCAACAATAAGCAGGAAGGAAGGAAGAAAGGGACAGATGGGAAAGGAAGGGCAAGGGCAAGGGCAAGGGCAAGGGCAGGGGCAGGGGCAGGGGCAGGGGCAGGGGCAGGGCAGGGCAGGGCAGGGCAGGGCAGGGAAGGGGAAAAAAGGAGGGGAAGAAATTCTAAAAGAAACAGATGAGATTGATTGGCCAAAGAAGCCACAGCATAGGAAATAACAAACTGAGCAAAACAAGCATAGGCAAGGACTATAAGGAAACAAGAGCTGCCCCAGCCCCCTAAACAGAAAACACCAAACTCAGGAAAAGAAGCTGAATTAAGGGAAATCAATGTAATTAAACGATTGCTCACAGAACAGCAGAGCCACTCACGACAGTCTTACTTCCTGTATAAACTTTGGTTCCCCAGGCTTAGTATCCAGATCTCGGAGAAGAGCATCCAGCATGGGGGTGCTAGGGATAAAAGAGAAGTAGGGCTGAGCCTGAGGCTGTGCCAAACATCCACATATGGAGGTGGGAGAAGAGGGGGATCAGGAGAAAGGAAACAAAAACAACCTAAAGAAAAGTCTTCATAGCACTGGAGCCCCAGAATAAGTTTTAGGTCTCCAACCTAACTGGCTGCTTCTGGCCCTTAAAGCAAACTCCCGCAGAGCTCTCAATCAGTAATCCCATTTGGAGAAAAGTTCTTTTAGAAAAACAGACCTCAAAACACTGAGAGGAAGCCAATGTCAGCTACCAAAACCAACCATCTTAGTCCTCTGTAAACATAAATAGATAACCAAAGATCACCAGATATCTATAAAGTACTTACAAAATAAGAGGGACCAAAACAAAAAGCAATAGAATCAACAACAAAGGAAACTAAGGTAGTAAAAAATTTAAAGAGAGTTTAAATTCTAATAAATATCCTCCAAACCACTCACAGAATATTGCATCCATAAGATAACAAACTACTATGAAAAAGGAACAAAAAATAAGATAGCACTTGGAAATCAGAAATTCAGATACACAAAGAAAATCCAATAAATACACAAACTATCAGAATTATCAAGTGAATTTTAAGGTCACTAGATACAAGGTACATAGAAAAAAAACATATTCCTGTACACCAAAAACACACAGAAAATTAAGTCAAAAAACAAACAACTATATAGACAATAGTACCATTCAAAACACCAAGAAATTATGGAAAATAGAAAGTATTGATGAGGAGGTAGAAAAATTGGAACCCGTGGACATTGCTAGTGGGAATGTAAAATGGTTCCACTGCTGTGGGAGTTTGTGGCTTCTCAAAAAGTTAAACACAATTATCATATGGCCCTGCAATTTTACTCCTAGGCTTATACCCCAGAAGAACTGCAAACAAGTACCCAAACAAGAACATGTGCGTGAATGTTTGTTTACAGCAGCACTGTTCACAAGAGACATTTATCTTGGTAGTGAGCTTACTTACCTGTTTGGTTCTATAGTCCCCTCATCTCTAGAATATAGACAGCATACCCACTGCCCCCTCACTTTATAGCATTTGTGTGAGGGTAAATGTAATAAAACACAAAAGACTGGGCACATAATTATATCCCTCTACATCTTTGGCAGTGATTCTCAGTATGATCCCTTGGTAATCAGTCTAATCCACAATATTTCAGTCTGAAAATCTTTAATGGTCCTTTTTTTTCTGGAGTCATTTACTTATGAGCATTATTTTTTGACTAGGAAAAAAAATTTTATTACCAAAGTAAGACTAATAGTTATTTTATCTCTGGATATATATTGGTATATTCACATGCACAGATACCCATTTTTTAATTTTGGGAAAGAAATTAATGATTTTAGTAGAAACAGGCTTAAATCAAACTTTTGAGGGCTTAATGCAACAAATGATGAGCAATCCCTTCTAACTAGCTGAAAGAAGGGTTAAGAAGCCTTCGAATGCTTTCTAAGGTAGGAAATCACGCTATAGTCTCAGCACAGCTTTATTAAGAGCAATATACCCAGGTAATCCCTCTACCCTGGATGGTGGTATAGATCTAGAGCTCTCCTAAAACTACTAGTACAACGGAAATGGGTGCAGTCACTTTGGAAATCTGTTAGGTAATATTTACTGAGGCACACCAAAAGATGTGAAGAACAGGAAATTCATAGAGGTATTATTTGTAACATCCTAAAAGTGGAAAAATTTCAAATATCCATCAAAGGTAAAATGGATAAATAATGGCATATTCTATCAGGAAAATTCTTAAATTTTAGCCAAAGAACCCAGATGCAAAGACACATTTAGTGTGATTCCATTTACATAAATTTCAAATATAAGCAAATTAATCTAGATGTCAGAAGTTACAATCAATAGTGGTTACCTCTGGGGAGGAAGGGTGGACCACTAAGTGGGTCTTCTGTGTTCTAATATTTTCTACTTCTTGACCTGTCTCTGATTACACAAGTGAATTCACTTTATGATTATTCCCTGATTAAGCTGTACTTGCAAACTTCTCTGTATTAGACTTCAAAGGAAGTTTCTTTTTAAGATGCTCTTTCCAACATTAAAAGGTGTTTTGTTTTTTTAATGACCTTCCTAGAACTCACCATCAGTTTTAAATAATTCTAGAAGAGCCATCTCCAAATTTAAGAACCACAGTTGATTTAAGGCAGGTTGCTAAGAACCAAACTTTGAGAAACACTGCCTAAACCATTTTCAAGGTAAAATGGAATAACAAAACAGGATTAAAAAGTCTTTTGACCTAACCATGAGAATCTAGTACCTGTCCAGCTCAGGTAATAAAGAGCTTCTACCTGAAGACCCCACCCAGTCATTGCACTGAGAAAAGACCTGGCAGAGCTTTACAAGGCCCGACTTCACCAGTAATGTAGGAGGTACATAGCAGCCCATTGCCTTAAATCTGAAATCTGTTACGCAGCAGAGGAGCCTGAGGCATGTACCTGAGAAGCTTCAGATTATTCCCTATTCTCACAGTGTGAGTCTAGACCAGAAGCTGCAAACTACTGACCCGAGACAAATCTCTCCTATTCCATTTTAATAAGTGAAATTCTATTAGAACACAGGCACACACAGCTTTGGGATTATCCACAGTTGCTTTCTGTATTATTGTCATTTATAATAAAAAATACATATTTGGTCTTCATCCCCATTCCTGGCTCACAGCCCCTAAAATCCTTGGAATTTCCTAAGGAGGAACGCAAACAAAACAGGTGTTTCCTGTTAATGAGGTGACTTCTGGACCCCATTCAAGGGTGGAGGCTGGTTGCTTTAGGAGCCAACCCCGTGGTCAGAGGATTGGAACTCTTAGCCCCACCCCCTAAAATCCTGGGAGGAGAGAGGGGCTTGAGGTTGGCCAATAACTTAGTCAGTCATGACTATGTAAAGAAGCCTCCATAAGAACCCAAAAGGACAGCTCATGGGCCCCTTTTGGAGAGCTGCTACAATGGGGAACTAAAACTCTTCCATGTGCCACTGTACTGGGCGTCAAGCTACACAAGAGCAGAAACTCCTTTGTTTGGGGCCACACCCTACATATCTCTTCATCTGGCTGTTGATTTGTATCCGTTAATATCCTTTGTAATAAATCGGTAAACTAGTGAGTAAATGAGTTTTCTTGAGTTCTGTAAGTCTTCTAGCAAATTAATTGAAAGCAAGGAGAGGGTTGTGGGAACCTCTGACAACCTGTAACAACCTGGACTTATAACTTCCATCTTGAGTTGAAGGGGTCATTGGAACATCAAATTTGTAGCCAGTAGATCAGAAGTACAGGTAACAAACTGGGCTTGTGATGGGCATCTGATGTGGAGAGTGGTCTTATGGGACTGAGCCCTTTATCTGGGCAGTCTGAAGCTATCTCCAGGTAGATAGTGTCAGAATTGAGCTGACTTCTCAGACACCCTGCTACTGTCCGAGTATTGCTTGTTGGTGTGGGGAGCCTCCTACATATACTTTGGAATTGGGTCTAGGAACCCTTTTCACTTTTATATTACAAGAGCAGTGTTGAATAGTCACAACAGAGGCTTTATGGCCCACAAAGTCTAAAATATTTACTGTCTGGTCCTTTACAGAAAAAGTTTGTGGACCCCTGGCCTAGACCAAGATCCTGAGTTTCTGTCCCAGTTCCTGGGTTAATACTCTGCTTTCCCACGGAGCTTTAAATGCAGACTTAAACGCTATTCCTCCTGGCTGAACTCCTCAGTCTGCCCAGCTCTCATCAGTTTCCTCTCCCCATAACTTGTCCCTAAACCTAAAGCCTCTACCTAGAAATTCTATTTAAATCCTAATAAATTCTGGACCCTCAGGAACCCTATGGAAATGAAACATTCCAGTGATAAATAAAGCCATATCCATAGACACCCTGCGACCAGTTCCTCCAGGCACAAAAACCCACTCAAATATTTTTAGCAGTCCAATTTAGAACCAAGTTCATGAGACCCTAGCCCCCACACAAACAGTAATCTGTATACCTTCTTTGGGAGGTTACAGCCTTTCAGGCCAGGCAAATTCTCTACTAGCACTTCCCTAACTTTAGCGTTCACACAAATGACCTGAAGACTTTAAAACACAGACTCTAATTCAATAGGTCACACACAAGCAAGATTCTACTAGACCACCCAGCCAGAGTGTCTCAATTGGTTGAGCGCTGTCCTGTGCACCAAAAGGTTGCAGGTTCAATTCTCGGTCAGGGCACATGCCTGGATTTCGGGTTCAATCCCCGGTTGGGGGTCATAACAGAGGAAAACTGATTGAAAAACACTGATGTTTCTCTCTCCTTCTTTCTCTCTCTCTCGCCTCCCCCCTCCCCTCCTCTCTCTAAGCACCTCCTCAGGTAAGGATTAGGAGGAAAAAAAAGATTCCACTAGACCACAGCCCACTGTTAGCTTACCACTGAAGCCCAGCTTCCTGAGTGCCAAGATTATTTAATAATCTGCTTACTGAAAAGGAGCAAAATATATATATACATATATATTAGGAATATTCCACTTTTCACATACACACAAACACATACACACACACCTTTACATTACATATCAATGGTCTCAAACATAAAATGCAATGTTTCAAAATGCTACAATTGGCCAGAAAAGAAAGTATATCAGATCAAAGAGAAAGGGACAATTCCTGTTAACATATAAAGATCATTTGTAATCTAATAAAAAAAGACCAACAATTAATTAGATGGACAAAAGATATAAATGGAAAGTATACAGAAAAAAATATACAAATGGCTCTTAATCGTTAGTAGACACTCAACCTGATTCATTCAGAAAAATCCAAATTAAAATGACAAGATTCATTTTTTACAAAGGCAAAAAAAACTGATAAATCAACAAAGGTAATAGAGACTCTTATATTGCTCATAGGGCTATAAATTAGCACAACCTCTAGGAGGATGGGTGGGGTAGGGTGGGGGTTTTGAGGGGGATCTGACAGCACCTATCAAATTTTAAATGCCCATTACCTTTGACCCTGCAATTCTATTTCTAAAGATTTATCCTGAAGTTAATCTGTAATGTGTAAAAAATGATGTGTTCATTGCAACATTGATAGCAAAAGACTGCAAACGAAACGTCCACCAATAGGACACTGGGAAAACTGGCATATTTCTATAATGGTATACTGTGCTTCTAAAAAAAGGAATGAGGTGGTTTAACATATATTGTTATGGAAAAGCATTCATGATAAATTTTAAAAGCCAAGATGAAATAATGTCTAATAATACCACCTTTTATGGAAAAGGTAAAGGAATAAAAAAAGAGCATGTATATACTTATAAATACATAGATTATTTCTGGCAAAAAAAAAAAAGCCAGAAAATTGATGGTTGCCTCTAGGAGGGATAAATGGACAACTGAGCAACAGAGCTGAGGGGCAGTTACTCTTCATTATATATCCTTTTGCACATTTTAAAATTATGTACTATGTGCATGTATATACATTTTTTAAAACTACTATTTTTGTAAAATAGAAAAATCAGAGGATGCCAAAAAACATATATATATATATATATTTAAATATATCTTTATTGATTTCAGAGAGAGGAAAGGAGAGGGAGAGAGAGAGATGGAAACATCAATGATGAGAGAGTCATTGATTGGCTGCCTCCTACACGCCCCAGACTGGGGGTCAAGCCCACAACCCGGGCATGTGCCCTGACGGGGAATCGAACCCCAATCTCCTGGATCCTAGATGCTCAACCGCTGAGCCACGCCCAGCTGGGCCAAAAAACGTATTTAAAAGAATAAATGTTCCCCTCAATTAGCCAGTCTCCACTATCTTTTGTCTAACATTTTACAAACTCATTTTCATGTTATTAGAAAAAAACTGACAAGTCTTTTTTAAAGTAAAAATAAAATACTAGCATCATGTTAAGAAAAAAAGGTATTATCTTCTGCTAATCTTAATTACTTAAATTTTCATTCCATTTATCTATTAGATGAAAAATCTATTAGATTAAAAACCAGATGACAAGTATACTTAACTATGAAAGTGTTGATTTCCTAAATGGAATGTGAGAAATTCACCCTCCCTCAAGATAATGTTGATCTTGAGGATCAGATGCCCCTCCTGAGAGATCCCCTATGTTCACCATATTTATCAAGCAGTCAAGTACACAGAACTACCAAATACAATTCTGCAGTAAAGTCTAGACTAGCTCTACCTGTATGTTTCCTTCTGTACTAATAAATATTGAACACAAACAGTAAAATCTGACAAATAGCATTTGTAAGGACTCTTAGTTCCTTGTTTTAGCTACTACAAAATTTCCCCCACCTACAGCTATAGGTCCATTCAGTTGTCTATTAAAAAAGGTTCCTGCCGCAGCCAGTTTGGCTCAGTGATTAAAGCGTCAACCTGTGGCCTGAAGTGTCCCGGGTTCAATTCCGGCCAAGGGCATGTACCAAAATATTCTAAACCAGAAGTTGGCAAAAATTTCTGTGAAGGGTCAGGTAGTAAATATTTTCAGCTTTGTGGGCCATACAATCAATCTTAGTAACAACTACTCAATTCTGACACTTGAGGCACAAAATCAGCCATGGATAGTAAGCAATCGAATGGACGTGGCTGTATTTCAATAAAACTTTATTCAGAATAACAGGTCGACAATTTGCAGGACATAATTTGCCAACCTCTTTTCAAATAACGATTCACAATATTCCATATTCTGAAAATGAACTACAAATGAGAAAGGCATCTATGGGAAACCAGCAAGGTCTAAAAATTCATTGCTTATGATTTCAGTATTACTAGTTACTGTGCATATCATCGTAAAATGAACAGTAAGTACTTGTTTGAGATAATAGCTTCAAAAACAAACCAACATTTCTGAACGCCAGGATTCAGAAATATCAATATGCCACAGACTAGATGCAAAATGAAGACATGATCTGTAGTCTTTTCAAGATGTGTAGAAAAATCTGTGTTTTCAAAGGAAAGCCCATTAAGATGTTCAGGGGTGAGGCTTGGGCAATATTATTTTGGAGAAAAGGATACAAGTGAAGAGCACAGAATATAATCCTGTCACAGACTCAGAAACCCTAGACCACTACCCTGTTAAAAAACATCTTGATACAATAATTAAAAAAAAACACAGAATTTAAAGAGGTCAAGAGCTAACCCAACACTCTGACAAGAGATAAAGGTCTGTTTACATACTGTATACAGGTCTAAAAGAACCTAGCTTATTCTTCTCTACAGGAAGGTATGTTATTTACAATTTTATAAATTGTATATTTATATTTATAAAAGTTATGTATGAGGGATGGGGGCAGGAATAGAGATACACACATGGTAAATATCACATAAATATGAAAATCCCCCAGAAACTGACCATGAAGGAATCCTATATGAATATACCTCTGCTTCCTCCTCCCTGCCCCCCTTTTGTATATTTTTCCACTAAAAGGGAAATAGGGATTAGGTATCTCTAACCAATGGAAATGAGTAACTGTCTAATCCAGAAGTTCATGAACTGGGGGTGGGGGGTGGGGGGGGTGTCTAGGACAGTGTTGAAGTTTCATCCAAAATATTACTGTGTTTGCATGTGTGTACTTATATGTGTGTCTCTACCTTTTTCTAGGGGAAGAATCCAATGTTTTTATCAGATTCTCAAAGGGGTCAACGAGCCTAAACAGTTTAAAACTATTATCAAATCTTATGTGTATTATGTGTGTTACACTGGAGGGAAGGGAGACTTAACATGAAAAGAATAGAGCCTCATGGGCACTGATTAAAAACCCCATTCACATCTAATCTGGTGTAAAAATGTGCAAATGGTTACAACATAATTATACCAACCTCCCTTTAAGCCTGTTTTGGATTTAACTGTGTTCCCCCAAAAAAGACATATTGAAATCCTAACCCCCAGTACCTCAGAATGTGACCTTATTTGGAAACTGGGGTTTTGAAGGTGTAATTAGTTAAGGTAAATGATGTCACATTAGAGTAGATGTCCTTATAAACGGGCCATGTGAAGACACAGAAATACACGGGGAGAATTCCATGTGACAACAAAAGCATATATTAGAAGCAGATGTTGGAGTTATGTAGCTACAACCTAAGGAATACCAAACTTACCAACAAAAAAAGGTAGGAAGAGGCAAGGAAGGATTCCCTTACAGGTTTCAGGGGGCACATGGATTTTTTTACTTCTAGCCTCCAGAACTGCGAAACAATAAATCTGTTGTTTTTAGCTACCCATTCTGTTATAGCAGCCCTAGGGAACTATCATAAGGCCAAATATCATAGTAACAAAAAGTAAGGCACAGAGCAAAAGGCCTTCTAAAGATATACATATGCTCCCATGCCATAGTAAATATATCAGGGACACTTTCCAATACACATGACATAGTTTCAATTACCAAAATGACCTCTTACTAAATACCTAAGATGGAATAGCTTTTCCAAATGGGTATAGGAAAGAATGGTTAAAAAAAAAAGTTTATATAAAAAGAAGTGTTTTGATTAACTATTACTATATACCAAAATCACTCTAAAACTCAGTATCTTAAAACAATAATCATTTTATTCTCTCTCACAGTACCTGTGAGTTAGAATTGGGGAAGAGCTTGATTAAGCTCTAGCTGAACAGTTTCTAGCTCCTGATCCTAGATCCTCTTTAGATGTTCTCTCCACCTGCTATAGCATGAGGATCTGAGGCTAGACTGCTTACAAAGCTGCTAAACATTTCAAGACCAATATTCTAGCGAGCTAGGTAGAAGCTATGCAAATCTTTTTTCTGACCCTGCCGTGAGAGTCATACAGTATAACTTCTGCCTCGTTCTACTGGTTACAAATGATTCAAAGACCACCCAAATTCAAGGAGAGGGGACATAAACTCCACCTCAGGGTGAGAGGTGTGTCAAGGTCACCCTGAAAGAACATGTAAGATGGGAGATACTGTTATAACCATCTTTAGAAAATACAATCTGCCACTAAGGGCATAGTGAAGTCCCTGCTTGTTACTCCTGAGACAGTCAACCATTTAATCCATGTTAAACCTACTTCATGGGGCTAAGAAATGAGTTGTTCCTGACTACATTTTTTAGTTATCCAAAATACCTTTTTAAAAAAATAGTCCCATGGGTCTCACACTTGGAAATATTTTTCCTATCAAATAACCACATTTACTGAATAAAAAAATGTCATCCCATGTTCGCTTAATTATGAGCTTCTAGCCAGTAAGTTATCACTTGAAGTTGACACACTTCTAGGTAAAAGAAAACCAACTCATTTTAGTTTAGACTATGAAGAGGTCTCACCTTGTAGTATATACTTTTAAGATTTTTGATAGACTCCCATCTGGAGGCATACTGGGAACCACTGGTCTAGTGGTTCTAGTAACTCCAGAATCTTTAGTGTTTTTATTAAGACACAACATAAAAGAAAACATCCTCTGGCCCTAGCCAGTTTGGCTCAGTGGTTAAAGCGTCGGCCCTCAGACTGAAGGGTCCCAGGTTCAATTTCGGCCAAGGGCACGTAACTCGGATGCAGGCTCCATCCCCAGCCCCGGTCAGGGTACATGTGGGGACAAACCAGTCAATGTGTCTCTCTCTCATCGATATTTCTCTCTCTCTCTCCGTCCCTTCCACTCTCTCTGAAAAGCAATGGAAAAATTATCCTCGGGTGAGAATTAAAAAAAACACACCACACTCTCTGAGAGTAAGCTGTAAGCAGCAAATAAAAAGCCAAATGCACACTCAAAATGTACAAACTATTTACTGTAATCAAACTAATAGTGGGTTCTTTTTAAAAAATTAAGGCTTACAAAGCATTTTTCCACAAACAAAAGAATAGCTGTAGCATCTTGGTTAACATTACTTTTTCAATAAAAGATGCTAGTGTCCAACTCTGTTGTAAGCATCCATTGAAGTAGGTATAATGGCCTCTCTGTTTGCCTACACAGACCCTGATACCAGTATTTAACTCTCTGTATCCTATTTTTCTCAATGTCAAAGGTAGTTCTTCATAATAAGTAATCTCAATAGGTTCATTAGTTCTTAGGGCACTACACAAGTATTTTGTACACTGATGTTGCTCCATACGCATGGCACTTCAGCAAGAGTTAAAAATGTCTCTAAGGCCTCTTTATTCTGGAAAATATTAGACACTCAGAATTCCTCCGAGTGATGTAAAAATCAAACACAAAGACATCTTAAGAAGTTCTATTCCATCAGAGAGGAAGTATCAATTGTACAGCATCAAAATTATCTGCTGACAAGAAAACAAATTTTTCAGCATTATCTACAATCCTTTGTTTATGTTTCTGTCCTCAAGGCCTATATCAATAGGGTAACTTCTCTACTTTAAAGCCTACAGAAGAAGGGCTGTGCTCTTGTTAACACAGAGTTTGGTAATAAACTGTCCCATTGCTTGCAAAAACATGTATTCAATGCCATTTTAGGAGAAAATAATTTTTAAAAGTAATTTCCGTAGTCACACAATTCTTTTTTAAACAAACTGTTGTAGTCTAGTCTCTCCTTCCCATAATAAAAATGTTTTCAAGCTAAGACATAAAATTTTTATACTAATACTTTCAGACTCAGAAAAGTGAAATATAGTATTCCAAAATACACTGGATTGCCTTCTAAGGTAATGACCTCAAAATGGGCCAGACTACCCATGGACAAATTGTTTAGAAAGCATGGCCTTCCTTTGATTCATAAGGCTCCTTCTGAATAAACTTAAAAGTCACATGTTAAGAGTTACAAAATGAGCATACTATCAGATGTACCAAAGACTTTAATTTGTATATAATAACTCTGGTTGCCGTAACCCACAATACTGCAAAGTTCCTACCACATACACACATTCAAAAGATTGAATTCTTTCATATTTTTTATTTTCTTATTTATTGATTGATTTTACAGAGGATGGGAGAAAGAGAGAGAAACACTGATTTGTTGTACCACTTATCTATGCATTCACTGGTGTTGCATTCACCGGTAACCAGCTGAGCTACCAGCCAGGAACAAAAGCTTGAATTCTCTTCTTCTTTTCTTTTTTGCTGCCAAAAGCTTTATTGCTTCCATTTGTTCCAAAGCATGGGAGAGGGCTCCAGGGAGGTTAAAAGAACAGCTAGTGCTTTTGGAGAGGCTCAGGCAAAAGCCAGACACCAGGGGAACGCAAAGGGGCCCCACAAAGGCCTCTGGGCTCCAAAGGCCCCTAGTCGTGCTTGAGGGTGAGCCTTTCAAAGAGATATTCGCCCTGCCCACCCTTGGGGCTGCCCAGCTTGTGGAGGTTAGTCAGGTGGTCGCCCATCTTCTTCATGAGTTTCACCTGTTCACCCAGGAAGTGTTTCTCCATGATGTAGCAGATCTGAGGGTCTGCGTGGGTAGAACCCAGGGCATGCAGATCTAAAACGGACTGGTTCAGGTTCTTCTCCAAGGCCAAGGCAGATTCCATGGCATCCTGAGTGTCACCCCACTCATCTTGGGAAGGCTTCAGCACGTCCTTGAGGACAACGCGGCCACCTCGCCGGTTTTGCAACTTGAAGAGATGCGTAGCGCTCTGGCGCTTCTTCTCAGACAAATCGCGGAAGAAGTGGCCCATGCCCTTCAGAGCCACATCGTCTCGGCCAAAATAGAAGCCGAGAGAGAGGTAGGTGTAGGAGGCCGACAGATGCTGGTTGGCCAGGAGGTTGACAGCAGCCTCCACTTCAGAGGAATAATTCTGACGAATTTTGGAGCTCATAGTTGTTGGGCAATAAGGAGTTAAGGTGAAAAAAAAAACGGTGTTAACTGGTCTCAGAGGCTGAGGATGACTGAGGTGTTTCCAAAGGTGGTGACTGAAAAAGAGGTTGGAGGGTGGTCAGAGGCTGGAAGAAGGGGTGTCCCTGGGTTTGTTCCATCCAAACACTGTTGAAGCAAGAGATCGATCTGGAGGAACAACGAGGGCATTGCCTTGAATTCTTTCATTTTCAAAAGGGACACTCACTGCCAGTGAAGTTGTGTTGTCTTTAGCAGGTCATAGTTTTCAATTACCATTATTCTTACTTTTTAATTAAAAATTACCATTAGGCCCTGGCCTGTGTGGCTCAGTGGTTAGAAAGTCGGCCTGTGCACTGAAGGGTGGCAGGTTCAATTCCCAGTCAAGGGCATGTACCTGGGTTGCAGGTTTGATCACTGGCCCTGGTTGGGGCAAGTGCAGGAGACAATCAATCAATGTGTATCTCTCTCACATGTTTCTCTCTCTCTCTTTCTCTCCTCCCTCTTGCCCTTCAACTCTAAAAAAAAAAAAAAAAAAAAAGGAATATCCTCAGGTGAGGATTAACAAAACAACAAGCACACAAAAAAATTACCATTAGTTGAGCTTCATTAATATCATTTAAGCTTTAGTTGTTTTAGTAAAACTTCAGAGTGTATTATACAGTTGTATCACTGGGATTTTAGGCCTACAGTTTTCTAACTAGCCTAAACTTTAGGACAAGCGGTATATTCTGTGTGATTAAACGAGGAACCATCCCTATTCCTAACTGCTGAAGAAAATCCCTCTTCCCCCAAAATGCTTGTAGTTTGACAATTAGTTATTATTCCACTAGAAAGTGGGAATTACTGAGCTGAAGAATAACCCAGCTAAAGGGTCAGGATTAAGAAACCTTGAGAGTCACTGTTCTAAGAGTCCTTACCCTGGCTCTGGGGTCATTAATTGTAAGAGCAGGTCTTCTCCCTGGCCACCAGGTCTATACCAACCAAATATGACATAAGGACTTGGAATCAGGGCCTTTCATGGAAGTAATAACTTCTCTGAACTTGGATGTCAATAAGCCCTCCAGTCTCTAGTTCTGAGTGAGAAGCTTCCAGAAATGTCTTAAAATGACTAAATCTCATAACAAACCCTCTTCTCAAAAATCATTTTCTGGTTTGTCTTTAAAACTTTACCAGGTTTATAGATACAGCTTTCAAATGAATGCTGTCAGGCAGAGATCATCAACCTAGAAAGGTATAGAAAATATGAGGAAATGATGACTTTCTGGATTCTCAGTATTTGTGTCCAACTGTGAACTTGACTCAAGCCCCTAAAAAGCCTACCCCAATAAGCCTTATAACTATGGGTTACTGTGCTAAAGATGGAATGAGAACATGCATAGCAAAGTAAAAACATTACAGTATAAAAATTCAGGGAATTCTTAGTCAATTTATCAATTGAGAATCAAAGTCACAATGCTAAAAACCCTAGTGTTAAGATACTTCCTTCTCCGGAAACTGAGATCCAAAATGAGAAGACAGCCAAAATATGTAAGTGCAACAGACTAACAAAACATCAGTAGGGTAATGAATACACTAATGGGACTGCCACTAACCACCTCACCTTGGGCAAGTCAATTAACTGCTCTGATCGTTCGTAAAATTCATTGAAGGGGAGGCCAAATCACTGATGGTTAAATCCTCTTCTAGCTCTCAAAGTCTATGTATCTATTACTGTGTAACAGAATAAGTTACTTCCTAATAGTACATTAAATACTCAGAGAATTATTAACTCTAATAGGTCACAAGGGTTATCACTTTAAAGCAATACACCTAATATTCACTGATCTTCAAACAGCATATGTATTGCTCTGCAGAGTCAGATGTCCCAATAGCAGCTAATTCACCTGTTTCTATCTCCTGAGGATTCTGCATATACCAATAACCATTATTTTGATTACATTTATGTACAATCCACATTTTTAAAACAACATATTTCTAAGAAACTTATTTAGGACCATCCTTGAAACTAGATCTCTAGGCTCCACTGAGAATCAATCCAATGTCAGCCCAAAATACATTTCTAAACCCCTGTATCATGCCCAGGAGTTATTTTAACACAAATGTGAACCACAAAATACTTTAACAGATTCTTTCCTCCACAGATCTTAACTATGTAAGGGCAAGATAAGTAAAAGAAAATTTTTTCTTTACCGGTGAAAAAACAGTATCTATGCATTTCTTCATTCTTACATCATATATTCTACTTCCTGTTAATTCAGAATAAATAGCAGCCATTATATAAAGTACCATATACTTATTCCAAAATCTTTGGTAAATCATTCCTACATATTTATTAAACTGGCATAACTTGTTTTCCCCCAAGAATCCAATTAAGAAGTGGTATATTTTTAAATTAAGCATTTGCATAATGAGTTTTATAGTTTTATCGCTCAATGATAAAAAAAACACAACTGCTTATAAAAGGTAAGCAGTACACAGAAATAAATTTGAGTTGAATTTTAGCAGTAGGCTTTCTGCCTATACATTAAAGAACGGCTCATTAAACCAGAATCCACAGGCCCCCAAGGATATTTGAGTAGGTTCTGAGAGCCTTATTAACCCCCTGAAATTATATGAAAAACTAAGTATATGTATATTTTTCTGAGATGGCACAAAGCTTTAAGGAGATACTCAAATAGATTCATGACCTTTGACTAAGAATCTCTGCATTATGAATATATTTTAAGATTTTATTTCCAGTTAATATTTCAAAGTATTTAAGTCAATACTCCAAAATAATAAGCTATAATGGTAAGAATTCTTTAAATTCAAGAAGGATTGCTCATGTGACTAGCAAGAATTCCATAAAAGACAAGAATAATGTAAACTAAGTATTTCAAATTCTAAAAATGTCACATGGTTAACAATTAAACACACACATTCCCGCCACCATCTAAAACCTCAAAACAATGTACTTGAAAGCTGATGATACACACAAACATTTTAGATAAAATGGATCCAGTAATACACGTGGGACTAAGATACTTATAATGGAATGTGTCAAATAATGCACCATGGACAGTGATACATTCACAAAGTAGTATGTCCTAATTTGTAATACAGCAATTGGCTTCTTTCACAGCAATTGGCTTCTTTCAAGTACTGATGTGAGATCTACAGTATGTCAATAACATCCTGCAGGGGTCTAAAAGATATACAGATTTAGATATAACTTATTCTATAAATCTAAAATTAAATTTTTCTACTTGCTTTCTCCATGTGATCACTCTTAACTCCCCCTCTAAATGTTCTCCCTGTCTAAATCCTTTCATTCAGAAATATCATTTCTCACTTAGAACCTCTAGAACCAATTTTGACGTGTGATCTCACTACATTCTATTTTATATATGTATATTCAGTCTCCCCAATTACATTATCCCTGTCCTGCAGATTACTATATCTAATTTCTCTTACCCAGCACAGTATAATCCATAGTCTCAAAACATATATAAAACAATTTCCACTTCACTTAGATTAGCATGTCTATTGTTACACTTATCATACTACCTGGTAATAATTGGTAAAAATGTCTACGGATTTGCTTCAAAATAAAATAATGGGGAAGTGGGTGGAGGTACAGATGAAACAAGCTTGACCACAAATTGATAACTGTTAAAGTTGGTGATATGTATATTATTGTATTTTTATGTGGGCAGTTTCCCTTAATACAAAGTTTAAAGAAGTTTGCCTCTTCAACAAAGAGCTTCTTATAGACAGGTCCAGTAGTTTTCTTCTGTGTACACCTGCCCAGTAGAGAGCAGATAAATTTACTTTACAAAACACATTTCATTCTTTAGGCAGAATTACTTTTCAATGAAAGTTCAACAGCTTTTGGATGGTATTCTGTTTAAATGATTCTCTTATTAACTCAGATAAAACATATTTATTCATTCATTAACTACTTATTAGGCACCTACTTTCTCAGATATCCTGTCCTGGTAAATGTAGGATATCAAAAATAATTCACCCTCTCTAATAAATTAAAAATCTAACCCTCAAGGGTCCATGGGAAAAGGGGGCAGGGCAGGAAGACAGAGAGATGAAGAGAAAGAAAAAATAGTAAAAAGCAATAAATACAGTTTTTAAGAAAGGGATTTATGGCATCCACATTTTTTATGAGAAAAAGGGCACACACTTTGTTCAAGCTAGACAGGTCTAAAAGTTCCCCACTCCACTCCAATTTACAGAGGAGGAAACTAAAGCTCAGAGAGGGGAAGTGACTTGTCTCAAGTCACACATCAAGTTACTAGCAAAACCAAAATTAAAACTCAGATCTGCTGATTCACAGTGCAATGTGGATTTTCTACATCACAATATTTTCTTCTACACTATAATATTCACTAGCTAAAGGGAATGACTATTTTATTATTAATATATACTTCAGTTCTATATTATACCATACTAAAAAAGAAATTGGCTAAGTAAAGAGAGGAGGTAAGGAAGAAAATGCATACAAGTTGCTAAAAGAGTTATACATGAAGACTATATGCATATACCACACTACCTCAATTCTGACACACATTAAACTTTAAGACATAGTATCCATTTCATAAACACTTTAAAATAAATATAGCATTGAAAATACATCATTTCAAAAAATACTAAAATGTGAAAACACGCCTCTAAATGTAATATAATGCACTCTATAAGACACAAAAATCACTATCACTTAAGACAGTCATAAGGCACAAACAGAGCAAGAATCCCTTCTTCTAAGGTAACAAAATACCTAAGGCTATGTGGCATTTCTTTCAATTGCAGGTATTCACATAAACAAGTTCTTCTTGCCATTTGTCTCATATGCATACGTTTTGGAGTTTGACAAAGCAAGGTTTGAATCTCACCTCTGTCACTTAGTTCTTCAACCTTTGGAAACTTACTACTCTACTCTGAGCCTCATTCTCTTCATCGGTAAAGTGGGAAAGCCACCTTAGAGAATTGTATGAAAATTAAATGTGAAAATTTAAGAGAAAAAGTATAGTACCTAGATGAAATACCAAGTTTTCTCCCACAATTCCTATGGGCCAAATGAAACTGAACTAAAAACTAGAACCTATTCTTGACTTACAAGATTCCTCCCCTCTCCTTTAGAGATTGAAATAAATCAGTACTGTGTCATAGAGCAAATCCTTCCAGTTTCCTTTGGAGAAATTTGATGAAAAAAGCTTACATCCTTGAAATTTGTCTCTTTTCTTCTTCAAATTGGGAACAGAAAACAATGACAAATTTTCAGTGTTTCAGTTAGTTTTATGCAAATTTAGCACTTCCATATTGTTTTACTGAACTGAGACTCTAAGCCCATTACAAACCCACTGGAGAGAGGAACTACAGAACAAATGTGTGGGAAGGGGCAAGAGTATAAGG
This sequence comes from Miniopterus natalensis, assembly GCF_054644295.1. Lineage (NCBI taxonomy): Eukaryota > Metazoa > Chordata > Mammalia > Chiroptera > Miniopteridae > Miniopterus > Miniopterus natalensis. The sequence continues at coordinate 48,251,369 of NC_142091.1, read as the reverse complement.
CCAAAACACAAAGTTGAAATGACTCAACTTTATGGGTGGTTTGGTGTCTTTTTAACCTATAATTCAGTCATTAATCACAAAGAAAACAATGTTCAGAAGAGCCCAAACCGTATCTTCATGATTCAGTAACCTGATCCCTCAGATTAAGCACACGCTATCTTTCAACATGTAGTTTCAGGACTTTTGCACAGGTAACAACACAGTCTTTCCAAGATGGGAATGTGCCTACCAAAGAGGCTCATATGCAGTAGGCAGTGAAGTAAGGTAGTCTTTTTCTCTGACCCCAAACATAGTTCAGATTAGCATTAGCCCACCCGCATACTCCCTATTACCTCATTTCAGGTGAATAATTTCCCCCCACTAATTACAAAAATAATAATGCTCATTTTTTTATTTGAAAAAATACTAAAGTACAAGCATTTTTAAACCACCCACAATCTTACCAGCCAAAGATTAGAATATTACAAAGGGACATGGCAACATCTTTTCTATGAATTTGACCATAACTGTGATCATACCAAATTTTACACTTGTATAGAGCACTTGTCTTAAACATGATGAACTATTGGCCTTTATTTTAATATCTTCAGGCTTTCTTGAGACTAAATTCACATTACTTTTTTCCTTACTTAACTCAATGGTTTCTTCTCAATCCTTATTCTTCTGAGTCTCTCAGCTACATAGTTTGCTGCTACTTCCTCTTTCTTAAAATTCTAAGTTTCCCTAGACAGTATATTCCTCAGTGTCTACAAAAGTCCCTCCAACTAATCTTTCTTCCCTAGCTCTCTTCTGTTAACTCATGACAATCTCTAAAAAAATGGCTCAGACCTGACCTTTGGATTTGCTACCAACTTTGAATCTCCAGCACTTAACACAGTACCTGACATGAAACAGATGCTCAATTAATGTTTACTGACTGCCTGTGCCAATCCTGACCTTTATTAGCTATGGGACCTTGGGCAAATTAAATCTCTCGGAATCTCAGTTCCCTCATCTATAAAATAGGGTTAATCAAAGGAAGATGATGCTTAGAAGGCTCAAAACAATGTCTGGCACCAATTAGCATCCAACAAATTACAGTACTATTATCAACATAATCTAGTGCAGGACCAAAAATGTTTATTATACATAGTTGAACACCCAATCTACCTCTCAACCCAAGTTACTTTCACCATATTCTCTTATAACTATCAAAAAATATTTTTGTGCTCTTTCCTTTACTACCTATCTCCAACCCATCATCAACTATTCTAATTCTTCTCTCTTACCACCACAAAGAATCATCATTTATCAACTAAGCTACAACAGACTTAGTTGAAGTCCACACCTTAAATCTTCATTCAAACTTTCAACAATCTTTTAAAGCCATTTTTAATTTGTCACTCATTATAATTCTTATGTCTTCCAATACCCATATCCCAATTCCTAGTTCAAAAGACGGTTCAAAACTCACCTCTTCCGGGAAAACTTCCCTGATTAACTCCACACCACTCAGATTACTTCTCTGCTCTGAGTCGCCTCAGCACTGAGGTATTCTGCTATACTTAGAGTAAAATGTGATCAATGAATAGCATTACCAAGAAATGCCTTCCACAAAATTATTTCTACATCCTAAAGAATTATCCATTAGTTATAACGCTTTGATCTAGTTAATAAGGAAGCACACTATATAACGAATGCCCTCTTTGGTTTATATCTTGACCCTACTATTTTATGTTTGTCAAAAGTGCTGAACACTTCACAATCTTTTTGTCCTATCCTCAAGCAGAAATTATACCTCAGTGCCTACCACCTCCCCCGACTTAAATCTACTGGAAATTTGGTAGTGAGCCACTCTTTCTTTTTTATTACCTCATCTCTGACCCCAACCTCTGCCCTTACCCCACAAATAAAAATTCAAAAGCTTGAAAAAGGAAAGGCAGTAGCAGTGATAGACACATACCATGCCTGTCTTTGCTCTAAATGAAAAGAACTTTGAACCTATTTCGCTATAAAACTTCCCAAGGCTGAAAATTTTCCCAGCAAGCATGATAACCAAATGCTACTACATCAAAACGGTTGATCCTATTGAATAACAGTATTGTACTTACAGTTAACTCTCACTTGTGTTACTGTAAGAGATCTTGCATCATTTTTATGCTAATATCACACACGCCCAACAAGATAGTTGAGAAACTCCCCTATAGGGCAGATTTTCTAAAAGTATCTTCTGACACTGTTTTAACCAACATAAACATTTTTTTTTAACGTAAAGAATTAAGCGATTCTTCACCGCCATCCAATCAAAAGCAAACAACTTGTGCCATTAATTCTGAGAGTGAGCGTGTGGGCTGCAGAGGCAAAACAATTAGATGAACTGTCAAGAAGGGTTGGGGAGGGAGATCGATCAGCCTCAGTACTGAGAGTTAATCAAGTCTGAGCGTTTAGGCCCTCGATGCCTACAGTGAATGAACCCAGGAACCTGGCCGACTGGCTCCTTCCTGAGGCATTTGGCTCTCCTTTCTCTGCCAAAGCCGACAGTTATTATTACTCACTCAAAAGATCCACACCCTTCAGCTACCATACATAAACCTACCTTGACTGCTCCTCGTATACTTTCCCTTAACTAGCCACCTCACGCTTTCTAGTTAAACAGCCATGGCCACATCTCACCTAAAATCTTCTCTCAGTCACCTTCCGGTTTCAGTAGGTGCCTCTTACTCCAGATCCACGTGTCCCCAATTGTCCACCTCTCTTCACCTTCCTGTCGTCCCTTCACTCCCAGCTGATTCCCCCCCCCCCCAAACAATGCCTACTTCCAAGAGGCCAACACCACTCCCCAGCTCCGCGCCTTCTCCTCGGGCACCCTCTTCGGTGCATCACCCTTTTCCCATCCCTCTCCTCCTCCCCATCCCTGGAATCCTGCAATCACAGGCCTCCTCTCAGTGCCACCCTGGAGTTCACCAGCCCGCTCCTCCGAGAACTGCCCCGCCCCACCTTCACCAGCTCTAAGCGGCCTCCCCACCCCAGGAGGCGCCCCCAGGCTCCGCAGCAGCACACCAGGCCCCTCCCCACAGCCCTACCAGCGGTCCCCGCCCTCCGGAGCGCGGCCGCGCCGCCGGACCGAGCGGAGACCATCGGGGCAGAAGCGGGCGCCCCCAGCTCTGGGAGGCCTGGGGCGGGGGCGGGTGTGACCCCCGACCAGGCCGGGCCTGCCTTCCCCGCGCCCGCAGCGGCGGCCCGGTGCAGGCGAGCAGGGGCCCGCAGCCCGGGCTCTCCCGCCCGGCGTCCTGCCTCTCACCTAGACGCACAGGCTTGGGCCTCGCCTTCCCCCGGCAGTCCAGCGATGGCTCCGCCGCCGTCGCGCTCTCCTCACTACCTCTTCCACCACCCCCGGCCGGCTGCTGAAGAGAGGACGGGTAGCGACACGCCCATTGGCTGCGACCCACACACGCGTCAGCCGGCCCCGACCGGACCGCGGGATGTGACTGGCTGGCGCGGCGCCTCTTTTCCACGTCTTGTCCTGATTGGCTGTCTCGAGTCCCCTTACCAGTAGGACCGCTCACCCGCCTCCCCTCTTCGGCCTCCGACCCCCAACTCCTTTTTTCATCCGGGAGGGAGAGGGGGCGGGAGCGAGCGCGGGTGGAACGCGAGCTGCCAATGGGAGCGCGGAAAGAGAGCCGGGGAGGTGGGCTCTGCGGCCGGACCGCCCACGGGGGAAAGTTCAGCCAATGGGCGTGCTCCCCACATCCCGGGCTCGGGAGCGCCTCCCCTGGCCGCTCACGTTCAGGCGGGTCGCGCCCAGAGCCACGCCCGGCTGCCCGTCCAGCTGCGGGGGCGCCCACTCGCGGAGTGGGGAGGCTGCGGCGCGGCTGGCGCGGGAGGCCGCCGGCGGCTATTGTGGCGTGCTGCGGCAGCCTACGCGGGGCCCAGCGCCTTCTGGACGGGCTGGTTGGGATCGGCGAGAGCGGAGCCGGCGCTCCCGTGGACCCCTGGAACCTCCGCGGTGCCCTTTGAAAGGAGGGAGCCGAGCGTCCGCCTTCTCCAGCCCCGCGGGACTGTGGGCCAGGCCATTCCACTTTCTCCAGAATAATTTCGTTCAAAACTTTTCGGTGGTGTAAGAATTTAGAATAATGGTTACCCCTGAGGGGATGGTAGGGGCACAAGAGAATCTGATGCGAGTTTTAAAAGCTCGGTGTCTTGATCTGAGTTACGGAGATGTGTACGTTTGTAAAAATTCATTGAGCCTTGCATTTAAGGTCAGTGCACTCAACACACTTTATATCTTAATTTTTTTTAATAATAAAAGGATTGTGAAAATAGCACTAATACCATGACCATAACCTTAGGCTCCTTGGGACTCCATGGTATAAACAATCCCACTAGGAATTACCAATCATTCCAAAGCCACAACCTTCAGGAGGAAATAAAAAGGGGGTTGTGAGAATTTTAAATGAGTGAAAGCTCCTAGCGCGGTGAATAACAGAAGTTGTTACTTTAAGGATGAGCCAAGATGAGTCAAAGTGATTTTCTTTGAGGATTTAGAGCTGGTTTCAGCGCCTGGCCCTGTTAGTAGCACAGAAGCACCCAGGGTGCTGCACCCAATTGGAAACTACAGAAAGTTTACTGAGCTCCCTACTTTGTGGCCATGTAAGTCTGAACCCTAGAAACTAGGAGCTCACAGTCCAGCACCCAGTACAGTCCTTTTTGGAAGAGGAAACAGAACACAAAGCTAACACTGTTGCATACCCTCCGGGATGGAACATGCCCCTAGGTGAGGCAAGATGTGTGCCGGAACCCAGTCCAGTAGCAGAATTCTGAAACAGCCAGGGTCAGGTGAACACTCTTAGAAATGGGTCGATAATATTCCCCCCAAAACAAACATAAGAACTCTGAACAAAATTCTAACCTGTGTTAGGGCACCAGCAAAACAGTTAAAGATGATGGGATTCGTATTTAGTGATTTCATCATTAAGTTGTTCAGTTCAGATAAATGACTTTGTTTAAAGCACTTGTTCCTGCACTAGGCACTTAAAGTTAGATAAAACAGTATTTTCCATAGAGCAAAGGGTGTAATAGAGAGACAGACGTAATCAGATAATTCCAGTGTAATGCAGGATGAGAGTATACATATAAAGAGGATCTAACCCAGCCTAGAAAATGTAGGGGCATCTTCTTAGAATATACTGCTGAGCCCGGCCGGGCGTGGCTCAGTGGTTGAGAGATCGGGGTTCCATTCCTGGTCAGGGCACATGCCCAGGCTGCAGGCTGCAGCCAATCAATGACTCTCTCATCATTGATGTTTGTCTCTCTCTCTCCCTCTCCCTTCCTCTCTCTGAAATCAATAAAGATAAAAAAAAAAAAAAATACACTGCTGAGGTTTATCAGCATACCATATGTAATTAGGTACTATTTCTAGAGAATACTTTCGTTACAAATTTTTTAAATTTTATGCAAATATCTTTTTTATAAATACAAAAACAAATTCATATTGAGTTCTGAGAAACCCACATTAAGAAATTAAGTAATTGTTTAATGAATATATTGTGATTTTCAAAAATAACTTTAGAGTTGAGAGCATAAAGTCACCTCATTTGACTCACCAGCATGTATGTAACGTGTGCCTCCAGCAGAGACCCCCCCCCCCCCAGATGGACAGCATGCTATTTAGAGGTAGACTTAAGACCACAGTTCACTCTCCAAGCTGGCACAACCTCATGGGGAGGGCAGGTTGTATGGCCACGTCATTCTTAAGTGAATTCAAAGAATTCATATATCCACAAACCATGAGTAAATAATAGTCTGCATAAAAGGCAATGAAGAATTTTGTTCAGAGTCTAACCTATAAAATAGGTCAGAAAGTAATAATTCACTCAAATGCATTTCCCATTTCCCTTCAAAAAAAAGCCCTAGAAAGTGGGCAGCCATATATTGGAATTGTAACGGAAAAGACTCAGGCCGTCCACCGGAGGAGGCGAAAGGAGACCTTTATTAACGCATGTGGGCCCAGAGGAGGCAGTCTCCAAATTCTGGGCCCCGAACAAAGGGCTTGGGTCAGCTTTATAGGGTCGGAGGTCGGGCCTGCTTGTGGCGTGAAAACAGTGGGTGGGGTTACAGAGGTCAGATAAGGTTACACGTATATTCAGGCAGGTCATCTGAGACCTGAAATGGGGAATGTTCCTAAAATGGCTGCGGTTCCTGTCTCAGAATCAACTTCATTGTAATTTTGTTCAATATAAAAACCTGTACGTGCTTTTGATCCTTGCTATAGAAACAGCTCTGTAAGTGAAGGTGAGTTACACTGACCCAAAATATACTATTACAGTTTACAGCCTAAGGAGAGAGATATATTACTGAGAAAACACACAGGAAGAAGCCCCAGAATATGCTGCACATAATGTAGTCACAGCTATTTATGAACCCCTCAGAATTTTATAACGTCTTTAAAAACAGAAATGCTACCTCTTCCTGCTCTGAAGAAACACTTTTCTTTAAACGCGTATCATTTTCTAACTCACATTTTTCTGTCCATGTCTTATTAAACTCAGTTCTGCTGAGCTCCTTCCCTCTGTTCAGAAGGAGACAACAGGCCCCAAATGGAGTCCCTTGTCCTCAAGTCCTCATCACGAAATTCATGTTTAATACCTAACCCAACTGTAATCTCAGCCTTTCACAAGAATGTGACTTTCAACCAGTTAATCTGTAATTCTTCTGGTCAACATTAGTGAGGCAGTCCACCCAGTAGACGCCCCAAAGGAAGTCCCTTGCCTGAAATGATGCCCTCTTTGCTAGAAAGTTCGTTTTCCTGCCCCCTTCTCCCTATAAAAGACTTCCGTTTTATATGGCTCCTTGGAATTCCTTCCTATTTGCTAGATGGGACGTTGCCTGAATCGTTGAATAAAGCTAATTAGTTCTTTAAATTTACTCAGTTGAATTTTTTTTTAACAACTCTATTTTCACAATGACCCTATGCAAGTATTTATATATTTATCTGAATTTCATAGAAGAGAAAATTGAGGCCCAGTGGGACAAGTAACCTGCCCAAAGTCACACAGCTGTTAGGTGGCAGAGTATGATTGAAATCTAGGTCTCTTTGATGGCAAACTCCACGTTCTTTCTGTTATGCCACATTTGCCTCCTCTCAAACAAGATCAAGTCATTTTGACTGGTACTTACACATCAGTGAGTAGCACAGAATCTCACTCGTCTCAGAATTGATTGTCACCATGCATTATCTTTACTGATTTCATGACAATGTAGAGTGTGAACTATTTAAAAGGAACCATTTTGCATTAAAAATGTTTGTTTTGACAAAACCAAAAGGAATGCAACTTTCTTTGAAGTTGCAGTTGAAAACCCATCAAGCTGTCTAGAATGCGTCAGAGATGCTAACTTTCATAGTATATAGAGTTTCAGGCAACTCAAGAGAGCCAAATTTCAAGGGCAGTTATCCTCAGCAATTCATCTGGTGATCTCCATCTTGCCCTGTGCTCAATTATGACATCCAGAATTGGTCTGTTTTAAACATATTTTTAAAGCTTGTTATTAGGAAAACAAAAAAAAAAGTCTACCAAGTTTCCAACATTTCTTCTGATATATCAGTTGACAGTCTGAGCAAGTACACACAGGTCCCTGTGGCTTCATTTCCTCATTTCTAAAAGGAGGGTGAAACTGAATGCCCAGTATCTGTTCTGAGTGTTTCAGAGATCTGTGGAATAAGTTTGGCTTTCACCAGCAGATGAATAATCTGACCCCTGATTAGTCAACAACTTTCATCTAGGTGGAACAAAAATGGAGCTGCTATGGTCTTAGCTGTTCTAAATCATTCCTTTCTGTTGCTTGAAGGGTGGCAAAATATGCCACCTCAAAATATGCCACTTTGGCACAAGGATTATTTAGAGCTAAAGACACTTTAAAAAACAACAGGTGCAAGAAGAGTATCCTAATCCCCATTTTCTTCCTGAAAAGAGGAGATAAAAACTCCCATGTGGGAGATGCCCTCCTCATACCAGGAGAAAAGACACATTCGACGAGGGGGGGAAAATCTAAGATGTCCTAAATTAAGTTACAGCAGCCGGAGGATAGGAAAAAGAGATAAGAAAGGTTAATCAGTTAAACCCTCAAGGGGAAAGCAACAATAGACTGCTTATTTCCCTGAATGGATATTGAAGTTTTCAATTAACTTCCAGGTGGCTGTTTTTCCTAGGTTATCTAGATGGAATAATGATGCATGAACTTTCCAAACTGTTGCCCACAACCAATCCAGAAAGAGCAAATCCTTTCTTACGGACTATACACTTATCCCTAAACTAGTTCTGTTTCACCTTTTCCTGCCCTCCTCTATATATAGCCAATGCACATTCTTTCAAAACAACTTCCTCGTAGAGCCCAGCCAACCCCAGGATATCAGACATGTTTGTCTTCTCCACCTCGCCCTGCTGCTGGAGTCTAGCCTGCATACCCCAGGACCGGGTCCTTTTTCTGGCTGGCATATGCCTCAAAAAGGCCTTTCTTTCAGAAAATTCAGCTTGGAAGGTTTTTGTTGAACATATCCTTTAATGGGGAATCAAAGCTGAGACAATCTTGTATTAAATAGGCCTTGTTAAAGCAATTCTTGTCTCCCTTAGCCTCCGCATATAGTTGAGTGACTTTTCCACAAATCACCTCTTTGTTCAATCTAATGTAATAGCCTCTAGATTTTGCCATGTTTTTAGGGCTTCATTTTCTTATGAGAGTTCCCATGTCATATAAAACATAAATTTATATACTTTTCTCCTGTTAAGCTGTCTTTGATCAGTTTACTTCTCAGGCCCAGCTGAAAAACTCTAAGAAGGTAGAGGTAAAATTTTGCCTCCCCTGCATTCTCAATTGTCTCCTCCAGACCCTGTTTATAGATAAAACTGTCCTGGTGTTACCTAGCTCACAGGTGTTGGGAGGAAGAACATTGTTTGTAACATTTCTTTAAATACCATCTGTTGTCTATTTTCCAAGCATTATTGTGAACAGAAGAAACAATCTTGCTGGCCCATTTCTTCCCACATCTTGCCCTTCTTTTGTGAGTGGCATTGTCATTGTTTGGACCGCATTATTGGACAATAGTAACTCAATAGAGCCCTGAGACCTGGAGATTATTCTTTTCTTTTTTCTGCCTTTTTTCCCTTTTTTAGGAACTTACTCCCTTTGTACATGAGTCAGAACAGAGCTGCTGTAGATGCCCAGAAATGGGAATCACTGATTTGTCATCTGTATTCAAATATCACAGCATGTCTGAGGTGTAAGCCACAGATTCTGACTTGCCTGTTTCCTGCTTTTTGAGAACTGTGCTTAAAGTCTCTAAGATCAGGACCATCATACCTTTGAACCTCTTGGAAAAGGTCTCCTCCCAGAAATACAATATTTGCAAACAAAGGCCTGGAACTGGGAGAATTCCAGGCAGCAAACCATACCTATGTGTAACAAAATTGTCAGTATATACAAAAGTATGACTCTTTAAGGAAGTAAAACTTATACTTGATTCTGTCCCTAATCTCTTATTTTCCACAACTAAGAACAGGGCCTATATTAGTGTTTCACCATAAACAAAGCCATTCAGTTGCTGTGATGATATTTATTAGAGCAGCAAATTGTAGTGTTTTTGTAATGAATTAGGCAATGTTTAACTTGAGGAGAATAGAGCATAGTGCTTAAAAGTCCTGACTCTACAACTGAATTCCTGGGTGTAGAATCTGAGCACTGTCCCTCACTGTCTCTGTGACCTTGGGCAAGTTATTCACCCTCTGTGCCTCAGTTTCCCAGGGGTAAAATAGAAATGACAATAATACCACCTACCTCACAAGGGTGCAGTGAAGCTGAGTGAGTTAATATTTTAAAGCACCCAGCATAGTTTCTGGCCCATGGTAAACCCTATCTTAAAGGCTTACCTTTAAGGTTGTTAAATCTTAAGGAAAAATAATTATAAAGTGAAAGACTTCCCAGAACCAATAATAATGCCTATCTCCTATTTTTGAAGGTATACTAATATGCCAAACACTTTATAGATATTATTTCCAAACCTCACAACAAGATAGGTATTAATGTCTCCATTTTACAGATGAGGAAGTGGAAGATTGGAGAATTTAATTAAATTGCCTAACAGTACATAACTGAGTAATGGAATTGGGAATCCTAACCCAGTGTGTCTAATTCCAAAGCATATACCCTTCTATGTACAACATTGTTTCCTAAATCTTCTTATCCATTTTCTACATTTATTTATATCCACACTGTTTTAGAATTGGACTTAAGAATCACTTTACATCACTTCTTGGCCTTTTGGCTAAGATCAAGTGTAGTATCTGTTCTTGTCAGTTTAATATCTGATACATCCTATCCGAGGACAGTATGTTAATGGTAGACCTAGAGAGTATTATGCTAAATGAAATGAGTCAGACAGAGAAAGACAAAAACCATAGGACTTAAATTATATGTGGAATCTATAAAACAAAATAAAACAAAACAAATTCACAGATACAGAGAATGAACTGATGGTTGCCAGATGGGAGAGGGGTTGGAAGCCAGGTGAAAAGCTGAAGGGATCAAAAAGTACAAATTGGCAGTTACGAAATAGTCACAGAGATGTAAATAAAGTACAGCATAGGAAATATAGTCAATAATATTGTAATAACTATGTATGGTGTTAGGTGGGTTCTAGACTTATTGGGTGGGATCACTCCATAAGTTATATAAATGTCTAATCACAATGCTGTATACCTGAAACTAATATAATATTGAATGTCAACTGTAATTGAAATTTTTTTTAATTTAACAAAAATAAAACAAAAACAGACTCACAGAAACAGAGACCAAAGGAATGGTTACCAGAAGGGAGGGGTGGGGACATGGGTAAAAAGAAGGGGAATACAGTCAATAATATTGTGATAAGTTTACACAGTGACAGATGATTACTAGAATTAGTTGGGTGATCACATTGTAAGGTATAAAAATGTCGAATCACTATATTGTACACCTGAAACTAATATAGCCAATATAAGGTTATATACCAACTATACTTAAATTAAAAGTAAGTAAATAAAATAAAAATAAAAGTTAGAACAATAAAATAAATAAAGCTTCTGCCTATGGGGGAAAAAGTCATTTTGCCCACTAATGAAACTTTTATTTTACTTCTGTGGAATTATATCTTACTCTCAGGGAAATTAAAGAGTCAAAAGTCTTGTGCTAAGTGGGAGTGGGGGGTTCTTCATCTAACGAGCTAAGCAGTTAGAGCAGGAATCTGATTCCTGAGGGGAGAGGTCAACCCACAATTAACAGGTATAAAGTTTGCTACTATAACATTTCGGACAGGATGGAAGAAACAGAAACTCCTTTATAAATTGCTTGTAAATTAGTACACTGCACTTTGAAAAGCAATTGGGCAGTTTGTAGTAAAATTTAAAATGTGCATTTCATGAACTCAGTCATTAAATTTCTGCATCCCTGAACCACTAGTGCTCTGTGAAGCAAGCACTAAGTCCAGGCTTATCTGTAGCAATAAGACAAAAATTTTTTCAGTCACAAATTACCCTATCCATTTCTTTAAAGGTATGTGTTTATTTACTGTAGTAATCACCAAAAAATCCTGTTAATAAAGTTGGAATGATAAAGAGGAAACAAATATTCAGCAACCTCAGTTTTCATTCTAATTTATGAGTCTCTGCATGGGTTATGCTTGACTCACTAACATGAAGTTTTCAGTACAGGGTTTGGGGAACATTGGGTAGTAAAGGAAGGTTCTCAGTTAGAACAGTTACTAAAAACTAATGGCAACCAGGTTAGAATCGTGTTGGCCAAAAGAATTTGAAGTTTAAGACAAAGTTTTAGAAACTATAAAAAGTGAGAAAGGGGAAGGACCTTAAAATACAAATGGCCTGAGTATTTCTCTCTTTATCTCTGAAAAGAAAAGTGGTAATTCAGGTTACACAGGCCTTCAAACATAGAATGATAAGGAATGTACACAAAAACTGAAGAAAAATTAGTTGTGAAGGAGGGAGAGAATCAAGTTCTTTTCTTTCAACACAGTAAAAACCAGGTAGAAGCTGGATTCTAGTCATTGTTTATTGATATTATGCCCTATTCTTTCCAGAACACAGCCACAGCTTTTACTAAATCAAAACATCAAGGGGCTGAAAGAATCTCACTTTCGAAACTGGTATTCATATTATCCAGGAAAGTAAGAGAGATGCCAAGATATCAGACATTGGCTTTATTTTGTACCACACGTCGTTACTGGAGGCATTGCTTAGGGAACTGGCTGCCAGGGCGCCTATTGAGCTAGACCAACGACGTGGATAAAGGGAAGTGGGGGTGGGGAGGGGTAAGCGTTAGGGAAGCCGCCAGACTACAAAATCTGAATTTGAGGCTTGCTAGTCCAGAAAGTAGACTTTGGACCCTAGAATGAGCAGGTTCTCAGAGAGTTCCCTAACTAAATTTGATGAGGTTGGTGCAATTGGCCTGAATGCCAGTCTGACTGATTTATAATTAGGGGATGTATCTTTCTAGCGACAGTATGCTCACTTGCCCTCTTCAATGCATCCCCTTTTCCCTGGACCACAGCCCTTGGTAGGCTGAACTGATGATCCAAAAGTTGTTGGATGGACAGTGAATTCCACCCAAGGGAGGCAATTAGACCTGAGGCATATTTCAATCAGTTCAGGCCTGGGAAAATATTCCTGACCCACAGAAATACACTTTTCTTGTTCTATGCACTCTACCAGAATTTGTTTTTCTGACCTTGCTTATAGTTTTGGAATAATTTTAGATTTACTAAGAAATTGCAAGGGTAACATCAAGAGTTCCCATATACCCTTCACCTAGCTTTCCTTCGTGTTAAAATCTTATAAAATCAGTTGTCAAAACTAAGAAATTAACATTGATATAATACTGTTAACCATGGACTTTCTTCAGATTTTACCAGTTTTTCCATTAATGTTCTTTTTCTATCCAGGATCCAAACCAGCATCTCACATTTCCTTTAGTCATCACGTTTCCTTAATCCTGTCCAGTCTTTGACAGTCTCAGTCTCTCCTTGTTTTTCCTGGCTTTGACAGTTTTGACGGGTACTGATCAGATATTTTTTAGAATGTTCTTCAGTTTGGATTTTTCTCAGGATTACACCAAAGTTACTAGTTTTGGGGGAAATTACCACAAAGGTGAATTGCCTTTTTCCCACATATTATCAGGGGGTATATGATATCAATGTGATTTATCACTGTTGATGTTAACCTTACTCATTTGGCTAAGGTAGAGCCTGTCAGTTTTCTCCTATTTTTCTTTCCCATACTCTGTTCTTTGGAAGCAAGTCACTAAAATATAGCCCACACTCAAGGAGAGGAGAATTAAGCTCTACCTCCTGGAGTGGGGAGTAGCTGTGAACAAAAATTTGTCTCTGAAAGACCCATTTTGGAGTGCACTATGAGACTGTCCATCTCCCTTATAATATATCAGAGTAAGATATAAAGGACTTTTCTGGAAAGCAAAGATATATATTTAATCTATTACTTACAGTTACCGAGGACTTTATATTTGTGTAAAGAGCAGTTTGTAAGAGCCCTGTTTGTTCAGACATTAGAACTCAGCCTTCGCCCGGCCGGGCATGGCTCAGCGGTTGAGCATCGACCTAGGATCCAGGCGATCGGGGTTCGATTCCCGGTCAGGGCACATGCGGACTGCAGCCAATCAGTGACCCTCATCATTTCTCTCTCTCTCTGTCTCCTTTCCTCTCTCTGAAATCAATAAAGATATATTTAAAAAAAAAAGAACTCAGCCTTCAAATGTCCAAAATAGTTCACTGTGGATATCTGTCTATAGTGGCTCCTTAACCTTTCTTGGTCAGTTTCAGATCCTGCTAGACTCTTTTGAGAATATGGTGAAAGCTATAGACCTTTCCCCCAGAAAAATGCATAAACATACATCCACTCAAAATGCTATATATAATTGAAAAAATGTCATAAATCCTCTCTCCACACCTGAAGATAGGGAACCCTCTAGAGGTCCATGGATTCCACAGTAAGAGTCTTGATCTAAACACTAAGGAAGTTGATGAAACACAGCAAAGGATTTGTTGATAATTAATGAGTGTATTTTACTATAGAGTTAAATATACACATGTACATTGTGATGGTTTTTTTTTTTTTTTCCCAAATATATCTTTATTGATTTCAGAGAGAGGAAGGGAAAGAGAGAAATAGAAACATCATTGATCGGCTGCCTCCTGCACACCCCCTACTGGGAATCAAGCCCTCAACCTGGGCATGTTCCCTGACTGGGAATCAAACCGCCATCTCCTGGATCCTAGGTCAATGCTCAACCGCTGAGTCATGCCTGGCCAGGCTGGTGGTTAATTTTATGTGTCAACTTGGCTAGGCTATGATGTCCAGTTGTTTGATCAAAGCATCAGTATAGATGTTCTGTAAGGGTATTTTTTTACATGTGATTAACATGTAAGTCAGTAGACTTTGAGTAGAGCATATTACCCTCCATAATATGAGTGGGCCTCATTCAATCAGTTGAAGGCCTTACAAGCAAAGGCTGAGGTTTCCTGAAGAAGAAAGAATTCTCAAGACTGCAACATAGAAACCTTGCCAGTTTTCAGTCTGCTGCCCTACAGAATTCTCAAGACTGCAGCATCAACTCTTACCTGAATTGCCAGCCTGACCTACAAATTTCAGATTTGCCAGCCCTGTCCCCCATTGCATGAGACATTTTCTTTTTAAAAAGTAAAACACACATAAAACCTCCTATTGATTCTGTTTATCTAGTGATCCCTGACTGATACTTATATCAAACTAACAAATGCACAGTAAAGTTCCATAGACATGTTCAGTTCCCTTCTCACTATGAAAAATAATGAAAATTCTTACTTTGTGTTTAGCTAGGTATTGCCTCTGTTTGGTTCAGTTTTTATTCCTCTTGTCTTTGCATGATCCAAGCCCTGCATATTGTCATTGCTGTGCCTCACGCTGTTCTTATTCTAAGTCGGTCTGCGTTTGGATGTTCTATGACTGCTGTAACAAGTTACCACAGAGTTAGAGGCTTAAAACAATACAAATTTGTTATCTTACAGTTCTGGGGATCAAATCTAAAATGGGTGTCAGCAGGGCTGCGTTTCTTCTGGAGGCTCCAAGGAAAAATCTGTTTCCTTGCCCTTTTTAGTTTCCAAAAGTCACTTTCTTCCATCATTTCAACTTCTGCTTTCATTGTCACATTTCTTATTCTGATTCTGATCCTTTTATAAGAACTTTTGTGATTACATTGGGCCTACCAGGATAATCCAAAAATAATCTTCCCATCTCATGGCAACTTAATCATATCTAAAAAAACACCCTTGGCAGATAAAGTAACATTCAGATTCCAGGGATTAGGGCATAAGTATCTTGGAGGACTCATTATTCTTTCTACCACTGATGTCCTTTTTTTCTAATTTATTCTCTGTTTTACTTAATCCTTATTTTTATTTGTAAACTTATTGACAAAGTTCATTTGAAGAACTATTTTGATTATTTTTCGTAGGTTTATTCTAATACTCTGTGAAAGTATTTTTCACTCATTAAACATCAACTGCTTTTCTCTTTTTCTGATTGCATGATCCCAAAACATTTCTCTCTATGCATATGAGGCCTCTACATCGTCCTCGAGTTCCATTTGTTCTTTGTGTGACAAAGGAAGGACAGTTTAACAATCCTTTTGGTAAGAAAAATAAATTACTGATTTGTATTCCAGCTGAAAATGGGTTTCCTTCCTTTATACAATAGTATATAGATCGGCAGTGCATATTCTCAACCGCTAGTCTCCCTTTCATTCCTGCCAACAGAACCCTGATTTTGGTCTGAAGTTGTGACAACCAAAAGTCTTTCTAGATATTGCCAAAAGTCCCCCCAGCACCCAAACCAGTGTGCTAATAGGTAGCCTGGTCTTGGGCTTGGATCACATGGAGTGTTTACTTGAGATTTCATATGTGTAAACAAAGGAGAGATATTAGCAGATTCATCTGGTATAAACAAACACAACATTCAGTTTGGATGATGGCATGGGTGCCTCCCTATAATTGGATGCCACAGAACAATGGGAGTCTGAGGTCAGTAAGACAAATATTTATAGGGACTTAAGATCATAGCCTGATCTTTGGATGTGGATGTAGCTGCAGCCTTGGGAATCTGGCCAGGATGTTAGCCAGGACAGGTGATGCTTTCTGTCATAAGGAGATAAATAGGAGGGGTGATATGCCAGACCAGGACCCCTACTCCTCCCTTCTTTCAATGGTGCATGTACCAGTCCACATATGGTGTGTCTCCATGGGTCCCAACTGCATTAGGATGACAGCGTCCCACCGGGGACTGAGCATTTCCACCCCACCCAGGGCGTGAAGTAACTGCTCCAACCAACAGAACATCTGATTGCAGATTCTGGTAAATGGTCCCAGTTCCAAGGGCAATAGTGCTTGGTGCCTTCATTATCATGGCCAAGCCATAGAGTCAATCCTTTCAGAACCACCCAACTGTCAGTACCTAGGGTCAGGCCAAGGTTCATGCGTGACTACCAACCAGACCCCTCTGAACTCAGCCCATTGGCTACTGTGATTTGCTTCTGTTTCCACCCAGAGGGCAGATTACCATGGATAGGGCCATCAGTGTACCGGGCTTCAGTTGGACTTCCATACAGAGCCTGAGACCCTTGGCAATGCAGACACAAACACATTTCCCAAGCTTGGGGTGAGTAATGCAGGCAAGTCAATTGAGCTTATAGCTGCCGTCCTTAGGGATCTTGGACTTGACCACCTTGGGCTTTACGAAGGCCTTGATAGCCTCTGCACGTGTATTCATGGCCTTGGCATTGTTTGTCTGCATCTTCTTCAGGCTCTTCTTGTTGTGCTTCTTGGCAAAGGGTGTGTTCCTCAGGACATTGGGGTCTACCCCCTTAAGAGAGTCATATCTTTGTGAGTAGGGTTTCTTGATGCCATTTCTGTGTCATTTTCAGGACTGGTTGTGCGTGGTGTGGTTCTTGGATTTGGCCAACTCTGCACCAAAGCCCGCAGCTCGGGAAATGCCTAGGACCAGAAGAGAAAGAGGGAGGCCTCCTGGAGGGACTTTTTAGAACCACTGTTTTAGATCAATCATGACAATCCAGTTCTCCTTTATCAGTGATATATTTGGGGAAGGCATATAATCCAGTTTTGACAAAATGGGAGGAAAAGTCTCTTTAGGGTTTGGAGGTGAAAGAAAGAGAGGTCCTGAGAAAAATTTTCTGTTCTAAAAAAAAAAGATAACTAAAAACTGATAAGGCTCTTTTAGTCCCTTCCCCTTCCTTGATGCCTGGGGTGCTGGTGTGGATGACTTGCATCTTGGAACCATGGCAGCCTTCTTGTGGTTCTGAGGTGTGGCAGGGCAGACAGATGGGAAGAGCATAGAGCCTTGATGACATAGTTCTACTGGGGAACCAACCTCGGAACTGACTACTCCTAAGTAGTAGTTATGTGACATAATAGAATCTTGTTTAAATATTGCTAAAGATTCTGTTATTTGCAGCCCAAAGCATCCTAACTGATAGGATTAAAACATGATAGAAATAGAGAGGCACGTTAAGCATTCTACCTCTCCTGCAAATACCCAAATGGTGACAGTTTAGAGGAGTATGAGACGTTTAAGAAGAAACATCAGTAACTATTTAAATACTATTCATATTCAGTACTAAAAAAAAAAGAATAAACATACTCATGAGTACTTTACACCTAACAAAAATTTAATAAAAATATTAATTCAATAAAGCAAAAGCTTAAACACCAGATAAAACAATAACAGGAGATGGAAAGGAGAATTGTGGAATTTAAAAACAATCCAAGGACCAAAATGACACCAGCTTTTATCTAACAAATTAATATGAAATAGCAAGAAACAGAATAGACACCACTGAAATGAGATTTCATTAAAAACAAAAACAAAAAGCCTGGTTAAACACTATAATGGTAGAGGAGAAGAAAACAAAGGTTAAAGCAATTAGAGAAGTTAATCATTACAGAGGACAAACATTACCCAACATAAGATTAATTTTTCCTAAAAGAGTAAGACTAAAAAATGCACCAGAAAAAAATAGGTATTAAAAGAGAGTGAATTTGTAAATTAAAGGGCCAGTCTAGTTCTAGAAAAAAGGCTATGAAATGATCGACCTGATGTCAGCTGGGTACTAGACTTATCAGGATAATCACTTCATAAGGTACATAAATGTTTAATCACTATGTTGTGCACCTGAAACTAATATAATATTAATACCAATCCTTTTATTTGTGCTTTCTCTATACTTAAATCTCATGGATATGTGGATTTTATTAACAAGTACTTTTGTTCTAGGACTCCTATGTCAACTGTAATTGAAAAATAAATTTTTTAAAATGACCAACCTGAGATGAAAAATGCCAGATTCAGTTGAATTTCAAGAACTAAAGAATGTTCTTCACACACAAAAGGAAAGTCATCTATAACAGGGGAAAATAGAATCATCCTCTGACTCTTTCACAGCAACAGTCAATGCCAGGAAATAGCAGATCAATAGCTAGAAAGTTAAAATGTGAGACAAGACTATTACACAGCCAAGTTGTTCACATTTAAGGAAGCATATTTACATTCCTAAGTGTAAAGGAACTCATAAATCACATTACTCAGGAGTCCTAGAACAAAAGTACTTGTTAATAAAATCCACATATCCATGAGACTTAAGTATAGAGAAAACACAAATAGAAGGATTGGTGTTAAACAATGACGACATTTAAATACAGAATTAAATAGCTGTGATATAAAGCGTGGTCTAAAGTGTTGTTTGCTAAATATTTGTGATAATTATTTCTGGGTGATAGAATTTTTATCATTTTTTAACTGTTATTAATATGTTTCTTTGAATGCTTTTCAAAGAATATGCTATATTTTCATATTCACAAACCTAATCATTAGTCTAAATAGAAATTTGTGATATAACTTAAATAAATCATCTCTAGAAATTTTAGGAGGGGATAAACTTTATCTGGGACAAAACTTGGCTTGATTTTTATCCTTTAAATATTTAGTACCTTGTTCATAAGTCTACCTTTGTATATAATATTTTGTATTCTTATAACCCAGAAGTGAAGAATTATTCAGCACAAAGCAGACTTTAATTTTCTTGGCTGTAGTGCAGTACTAAGGCCTTTCCAAATTCTTTGAAAAAATAGAAGAGAAGGGAACACTTCCCAACTCATTCTGTGAAGCCAGTATTTGGTATTATCCTAATACCAAAACCAGACAGACATCACAAGGAAAGCACCAAAATTACAGACCAATATTCCTTGTGAATATTGTCACAAAAATCTTCAGCAAAATAACAGCTGCATATTTGTGCATTTGCAAACCAAATACAGCAGCACATAAAAAAGACTATACATCATGACCAAGTGGGACTTATCCCAAGAATGCAAGGTTGGTTTACCATTCAAAATCAATTAATATAATACACCACATTGATAGAATAAAGTTAAAAACCGCATCATCATTATCCCAGTATTTCTGATAAAAACATTCAATGAACTAAGAATAGAAGGAAACTTCCTCAGTCTGAGAAAGGGCATCTGTTAAAACAATCACAGCTAACATCAGACTTGATGGTGAATGATTTAAAGCTTTCCCCCTAAGACTAGGAACAAGACACGTATGTTTGCTCTTGCCATTTCAATTCAACATTGTTCTGGAAACAGTAGTCAGGGCAATAAAGAAAAAAAAAAAGACATTGGATTGGAAAAGAAGAAGTAAAACTACTTCTACTTAGAAAGGACATACTGTATTAGAAAATCCTAAGGACTCCATTAAAGCCATTAAAATTAAAAAACGCATTAATTTGCCATAGTTGAAGCATACCAAATCAATTATAAATAGCAATTGCATTTCTGTACATCAGCAAGTAATAGTCAGAAAATTAAATTAAGAAAACAATTTTATTTTCAGGAGCATCATAGAAATAAAATACCTGAAAATATTTTTTTAATGATTAAAATTTTGGGAGAAATTAAAGAAGACATGCAAAGACTTGTTCACATATTGGAAAACTTAATATTGCTAAGATGACAATACTCTCAAAATTGATCTACAGATTCCATGCAATCTCAGAGTCAGCTTTTCTTTTGCAGAAATTGATAAATTGATCCTAAAATTCACATAGAATAGCAAGGGACCCAGAATAGCAAAAATATGCTTTTCAGAGAAAGTGTAAGGGGGAGAGAGAGAGAGAAACATCAATGTGTGAGAGACACATTTACTGGTTGCCTCCCACACATGTCCCTACCAGGGCCAGGATCGAGCCTGCAACCAAGATATGTGCCCTTGACTGGACTCAAACCTGAGGCCCTTCAGTCCGCAGGCTGACACTCTAACCACCGATCCAAACCACCTAGGGCATAAAAACAATCTTGGAGGGGAAAAATCAAAGCTGGAGGAAACACAATTCTTGATTTCAAAACTTACTACAAAGTTACAGTAATCATGACAGTGTGTTACTGGCATAAAGATAGCAATATATCAAATTGATATTTCAGAATTGTACTCTTACATTTACAGTTATTTGATTTTTCAACAAAGGTACCAAAACAATTCAAAGGGTAAAAGAATAATCTTTTCAACAAATGATGCCAAGACAATAAGATTTATATGCAAAAAAGTGAATTTGGATCTCTTACCTCACACCATATACAACAATTAACTAAATGAATCAAAGACCTAAATGTAAGAGCTGAAACTATAAAACTCTTAAAAGAAAATATGTGTATAAGGTTTTGTTACCTTGGGCTAGCCAGTGATTTCTTAGATATGCCACCAAAAGCACAAGCAATCAAATAAAAAAATAATTGCACTTCATCAAAATTAAAAATATTTGTGCTTCAAAGTAAAAAAGTGAAATGACAAGACACAGAATGAAAGAACATACTTGCAAATCATATTTTAGATAAGACACTAGTATCCAGAATACATACAGGGCACTTTCAACTAAACAATAAAAAGATAACCCAATTAAAATGTGGGCAAAAGATTTGAATAGATATTTCTCCAGAGAAGCTACATAAATGGCCAATAAGCACATGAAAAGATGCTCAACATCATCAGCCATTAGGAAAATGAAAATCTAAACACACTGAGATACCATTTCACACCCACTAGAATGCTTAAAATGAAAATGACAAATAAGTGTTGTTGAAGATGTGGAGTGAAACCTTCATACTTTGTGAATGGTGCAGCCACTCTGGAATAGTTTTTCAGTTTCTCAAAATGTTATACATAGAATTACGATATAACCCAGTAATTACATTCCTAGGCATATATCCAATAGAACTGAAAACATATGTTGACACAAAAACTTGTACGTGATGTCCGTAGCAGCATTATTCATAATAAAAAGTGAAAACAACCCAAATATCTAACAATTCTGAATTACTAAATAAATTGTGATGCATCCATACAATGGCATATTGCTTAGCCATAAAAAGAACTAAAGTATTGATACATGTTTCAACATGAGTGAACCTTGAAAACATGCTGAGAGAAGCCAGGCACACAATACCACATATTGTATGATTCCATGTATATAAAATGTCCAGAATAAGCACATTTATAGAGACAAAAAATAGATTAGTAGTTGTCATGGGTTGAAGAAAAGGAAGAGTGGGAAGTAACTGATGAAAATGTTCTGGAATTAAATAGTAGTGATAGTTGCACAAGTCTGTAATTATACAACAACCAATGAATTACATTTCTTAAAAGGGGGAACTATATCTCAATTTAAAAACCAAAAACAAGGGAGTGTGAGGGCCCATTATTGCCCCTGTTTGGGCTGATCTCTGGACCATACTAGGCTGAAGCACTTACTGAAATATAATGTGACCCCTTTTCCTTCCCGTGTGGACAGTGTCCCAAGAGAAAGCTGACAGAAAAGACAAGAGAATCCAGGGCAGCCAAACACTCCCTGAGGAAGCAAGCAAGTTGGAGTCTTTTTGAGAGCTTTTAATAATTTCTGTAGGAGACAAAGAAGAAGAAAGAAAGAAGGAAGAAGAAAGAAAGGAAGAAAGGGAGGAGGGGAGAAAGGGAGGGAGAGAGGAAGGGAGGGAGGAAGGGAGGGAGGGAAGGGAAGAAGGGAGGAAGGGAGGGAGGGAGGGAGGGAGGGAGGGAGGAAGGAAGGAAGGAAGGAAGGAAGGAAGGAAGGAAGGAAGGAAGGAAGGAAGGAAGGAAAGAAGGAAGGAAGGAAGGAAGGAAGGAAGGAAGGAAGGAAGGAAGGAAGGAAGGAAGGAAGGAAGGAAGGAAGGAGAGAAGGAAGGAAGGAAGGAAGGAAGGAAGGAAGGAAGGAAGGAAGGAAGGAAGGAAGGAAGGAAGGAAGGAAGGAGAGAGAGAGAAGGAAGGAAGGAAGGAAGGAAGGAAGGAAGGAAGGAAGGAAGGAAGGAAGGAAGGAAGGAAGGAAGGAAAGAAGGAAGGAAGGAAGGAAGGAAGGAAGGAAGGAAGGAAGGAAGGAAGGAAGGAAGGAAGGAGAGAAGGAAGGAAGGAAGGAAGGAAGGAAGGAAGGAAGGAAGGAAGGAAGGAAGGAAGGAAGGAAGGAGAGAGAAGGAAGGAAGGAAGGAAGGAAGGAAGGAAGGAAGGAAGGAAGGAAGGAAGGAAGGAAGGAAGGAAGGGAGGGAGGGAGGGAGGGAGGAAGGGGGGAGAGAGAGAGAGAGAGAGAGAGAGAGAGAGAGAGAGAGAGAGAGAGAGAGAGAGAGAGAGAAAGAAAGAAAGAAAGAAAGAAAGAAAGAAAGAAAGAAAGAAAGAAAGAAAGAAAGAATACAGTAGAACAGCAGTCTTTTCCTCAGCAAGTTGCCTCAGCTGTTATGGTTGCAAAGGACTGAGACTCATTTAAGTAACGGTTACGGGAAAGCCAGGGCAATGGTACTCACAGAAATCTGTGCCGGGAATCGCAGGCATGTGGGAAGGAACATGGGAAGTCGGGAAAGGACAAAAAGGTATGTTGCTGGGTAGTGGACAGTTCTTGTCCCCCTTCTTAGCACCTTAGTTTTCTCTTTTTCCCCATGGCCTCTTCCACTTCAGTCAATTTGGTAGAGCTGTTATTTGGGACTTGGCTTCTCAAGCTAGGGCATTGTATATTCCGTCCCTGGAATTTGCATTTCTAGTGCAGGGATAGAGACCGAAGCTATCAGTGATCAAGTTTCTCTTGGGCTTGTGTAACAGCATCCTGACCAGATCATTCCTGCCACAGAGACTACTACTGTCTCTCGGGCTGTCTTGGTTCCGCCCGTTTTCGGGCCTCGCTCTCTCGCCTCCCATTTGATTGTATTCACAATGCCTTTTGAATAAGTTCCCTTCTTCTTAAGTTAGTCAGAGCCATTTTCTGAAGCCTGCCACAGAAAGATTCACTCATGAGTGGCAGGAACCATGGTAGGCCTGGGTCCCCTAGGACGGGGTAGTCGTGCAGAATCCAAAAGAGCTCTAGGGTCCTTAACAGAAGCTCGCTCTCCAGTGTGACATGCTTGACTACTCTCTGCCAATCTGGCACGACTTTGCATCTGTTCCTCTCCCTACTACCAATTCACTTCCTCAACTTCGTCTTTTTTCCAGCTCACAGTTCCTGTGTGTACTCAAACTTTCAGTTATTCTCTTCAACATATTCATAGGCCCTGTAGGGGAGGAAAAACATTTTTCCTACCCTCTTAGGTTCTGAGACCAGGCCTAAGAATTAAACTGACATGAGACGTATTAACAGAAGAAAAGTATATAAATCTTATTTAATACTTTTATGTGCACTTGGACCCTTCATAGAAAAACTAAAGACCTGAAGATGCAGTTAGGACTGAGAGCTTATTTACTGTTTTTAACACAAAGAAAAATAAATTTGTAGAGAAGTGACAAGACAAAGGAAAAGAGTTTAAGTTTTTAGGAGTGGTAAACTGTCAGGAAGTGACTAAGAAATACATGGGGAAACTAATGGAAAATAAGGGTTGTTTTTGTAGGTTTGTTCACACAGATTTATTTTGGCATTTACTTCCTCTGTTGATAAGAATGTTCTGGAGCAGGTAGGGCAAGTTTTCTCATGGGAAGATTTATGATCTGCTTTTAGGCAGAAAAGGGAAGGTCAGATGGGAAATTTTATGATCTGCTTTTAGGCAGAAAGAGGGAGGTCAGATGGGAAGTTTTATGATCTGCTTTTAGGCAGAAAGAGGGAGGTCAGAGAGCCCTTCCTGCATGTGCTGTTCCTTGAGAGCCCTCACCTCAAAATAAATAGGCCAAAGCATTATATTTTGGGGTGGCATGTTCCAATCGCCTTGGGATCACACTTCTGAGCCTCTGCTCTTGTCTTTAACTTACTGAATCTTTCAGAATTCTGCAGTTAAACTCCTGTGAGTATGAATCTGTTTGATACAGCTCATTCTCCAATAACGCCTAGTGCCACACAGTGTCAGGATCAGGACTAGGATGAAGCAAGCAAGGTGCCTATGGCATAAAATTTCATAAGATGCTTTTCTCACTTCTGATGCCAATGGGGCCCTTGCACAACCCTAAAAGGGAGCATTTCTTGAAATGTTGCACCCTGGATATCTTGCTTGCCTCACCTAGTGCTAGCCAAAACTGCATTAGCATAGTGTTCTGAACCTATGCCTTATTTTCTCCCCAAGTGAGGGTCAGCCTAATTCTTGCTAAAGGGTCCTTCAGCAAATGTATCCTCCCTAAGTCCATCTCTCAAGTTCCCAAGGTTCAGGGAGGGGAAGTTGCTTTTATCTTTCCCACAGGGTCCTCATTTTATGCTCCAGAATTTACCTTTTCCCAGGATTATTAAAGGCGGAAGCACACATTCTGTTCATCCCGCACCCATGGGGCTGTCCTTCCTTACCTTAGGCTCTCACCAGAAAGTTCTTCTGCAAATAATAAACAGTATATTTTCCAAAATATGAATAATTCAGTTTTGAGTAATATCACATATAGGCTTGCAACCAGTCAAATTTGTTTTGGATAACTGTGGTTTGTCTCTGGTTCTAATTTTCCATTTTTACTTACTTGGACAAAATCACATTTATTTCTCTAAAACAGCAATTTTTAGGCATAAGCTATTCTAATACCAGATTAGGGGAAATGTCTTTAATATCATGTTCAGGGACTTGGTTCTGCTGAAAGATATACCAATTTACTTTTCTAAATAGGACTCTCAATTTTTCAACGTAAGTCTTCTATATTTGGGTATTTTCACTAAATTTCCCAAGTTGATAGACATTTAGTTTATATCAATATAATTAAAAAGGCATGGAGTGCAGTGGACAGAGAACAAGACAGAGCTGACATAGGGCCTCATCCTGTCCCTTCACAAACCATGGTGCAAGAGGCAACCAAGTTCCTCATTCACTGGAGTTCCTGAGTTGCCCTGTCTCTTTGTCACAGGCTGTCCTGGAGGAAGAGCAAGTGTCCAAAGATCAGAGTAGGTAAAAGAAGGAGTTCACTAAGTAGTGAGCAGGCTTTAGAGGTGTCTGGTCATTTGGTGAGAGTGAGGTGATGGGCCAGAGTGGCTCAGTTGGTTGAGTGTTGTTCTGTGTACCAAAAGGTTGCTGATTCGATTCCCAGTCAGGACAGATATATGGGTTGTGGGTTCAATCCCTGGTTGGGGTGGGTATGGAAGGCAACTGATCAATGTTTCTCTCTCACATCAATCCCCCCCCCCCCCACTTCTCTCTTGGGTAAAGGTTTTTTAAAAAGGGAAGTGACTGGTTGTCTAGCACTACAAATGTAGCTCTTTATTTTGTCCTTTGAATTTCCTTTGTGTGGGTAAAGAAGAAAGAAGAAAGAGAGGTAAGTTGCTATGTGGACACCTCTGGCTTAGAACCACATTGAGCAGGACATTATTTTGCATTTTAATTTACTTTTATTTTATTTAGTTTGGTTTGGTTTACTTTGACTCAGTTTGTTTTTAAGCTAGAACAGATGACAAGTTAATAGACAAGTGCCAAAGGATAGAAAAGATTTTGCAATTTCTTTCCTTTTACCTCTATCTTCAGGAAGATTTTTGGTTTTGTGGAGATTTTGTTCATTTTGTTTCATTTTTAAACCTTATTATATTATTACATGTCTGACGTGCCTTTCTTGAAGTACTTATCTCACTCCACCTCTGCTTTTGAGAAAAATTCTCACTGTTTAAAAGACCTTTAGAAATTTTCTAATTTTACCTCTAGGGCAGGGAGAAGGTGCTTATATGCCTTACAGTGCTATAGACAAGGCTTGCAAAGACTGTTATTTTACTAAATCTGGAGGTCTCCTTTTCAAATCACCAAATTGCTTCACTACTTAGTATAGAAGTTTGTAAGCTTGATACTTCTGCTCAAGTCAAATTTTGTCAAGTTGCCTATATTTCAGCCTTAGATTCCCATGGGAGCATGGAGTGGGGAAAACCTACCATTCATTGAATATATACCGTGTTCTATGCACTATACATAATACTTTATATGATTCAATCCACACAACACTCATTGTGGAAAGTGCCATTATCTCTACAGCTGAGGTAAAGATGAATTTGAGAATTGAGTAAACCAGCTGCCTAAGGTTAAGAGGCAAAGATAAGATTCTTTTGCATCACTTCAAATAATGACTATGTAACAGTTACATATTGTTTATGGAAACAATTTTTTGACCTTACATTCATATAACCTTTTATTAAATACTTGAAGAACTACAGTTCTATCTTGAAGTTCTTTGTAATTCAGCCATTTTACAAATATCTGTGTCTTTCTTTCCTTAAGAAATGACTTTCTTGGATGATACCACTATAATATTTCTTACATATTTAAAGTTTAAGTGGCAGATTTAACATAATTTCTCTAGCATTATCACGCCTTTGTTTGAATGTCCAACCATAAAGCTTTTTACCTGGCTGCCTTCCAAGGTAACTCAAATAGATTTAGGGCTGCTGTCTGATTCCTTGAACAGTGAGCCTGTGGGGCTAAAGACAGAGTATCTTTTACTTGCTGTCTACAATCTTAGGGCCAAATGATATATAATAGAGTCATATCTGAGGCTGAGATAGCGTATTATGAATAAAGTGGGTCTTGCATAGTCAGGAATGCCAGAGGCAGATATTAAGAGCCTAAGTGCAGAGCTAAAGAAGTGAGGAGAACCAGCAAAGGAGACAGGAGAAAGTAGCAATAGTTTTCCAACTTGTGCGCTTAAAGACATTCTGATCTGTAGGTCTGGAGTAGAAGCAAGGTATTTGCATCATTAGCGAAGGCCAGAAGTGATTCTAATTTGAGAATCCCTGGGAAGGGCCCCAGTAAAATCAGATGTGTAGTAATAAATTCCTATTAAGGGGAAGGAGCAGGGAACATCTGTGATTGGGGTTTGTCCTGCTCTGCTCTCAGCCCAACTTGGTGTACATGAGTCTGATCCACATAAATGGGTAAAGGTTCAGAGAACAGGTTGAGGGAGTAGGGCATTTTGCTTAAGACCAAGGCTTCTGAAGGGCAGAGTGGATTAGGGATAAGATATTGGGTCAGATCACTAGACGATGCTCAGAGCCATACAATTTAGTATATCCCATCTTTCAAAAAAATGCTTCTTGACCCTGCTTCCCCTTGCAAATGCTTCTTTATTGCACAGTTCCACTTTATAATGAGACTCCTCAAAAGGGTTGTCACTTTTCTCTATTTTATTTCCTACTTCCCTGTTCCCTGTTAAATCCGCAGCAATCAGGATTTGTCCCAACAACTTTGTCAAAGTTATCAAAATTGGTGTTTCTAAATGCAATGTTTATATCTCAGTTCCATCCCGTTAAGCTCTTAGCAGTGTTGACAGAGTTGACCACTTCCTCTTTCTTGAAATAGTTCTTCACTTGGCTCCCAGAACACCATATCCCTTTGATTTTCCTTCTTCCTCATAGACCACTCCTTCTGAGGTTCCCTTGTTGATTCCCTTTCCATAACATTTATTGGGGTCCATCAAGGCTTAATGCCCAACACTCTTCTCTATCTACCTTCCCTTCCCAGATTATCACAACCAGTCTCATGGCTTCCGTGTGCTGATAACTCCCCAAATTTTTATCTCTAAACCCAGTCCCAAGTCAATGACTTTTCCAGCCCCTTCTTAGTGACTCCATTTGGAGAGTATACATATTCACTACTGTCCTTCTTCCCCCAAATCTGTTCCTCACAGTTTATTTTATTTTAATAAATGATGACTCCATTCTATCAGTTGCTCAGGCCACAAAAATCATCCTGAACTCTGCTTTTTCTCCAACATTCTTTCATGAAAAATAATACTATACAAAACGGAACAGAAAGAAATGTCCTCAGCTTGATCTAAGGGGGCATGCAGGAGGTGGCCAATTCATGATTCTCTCTCATTGTTGATGTTTCTCTCTCTCTCCCCCCTCCCTTCCTCTCTCTGAAATCAGTAAAGACATATTTTAAAAAAAAAACACACAAACACTCAAGTCATTAATTGACTTTATCAACATGTAAAACTCTTTTCACCAAAGACATTAGTGGTGAGAAAAAGACCACCTGTACATAAAAGGTGTAAAAGGCGTTAACAGACAACTCACAAAAGAAATATAAATGGCCATAAAGATATGAGAAGACACTGAACTTAACTAGAAAAAAGAAAAATTCAAATTATAACAACGAAATAACATTTTCTTTGTAGATTTGCAAGATTGAAAAAATTTGAATATCAAGGGTGGCTAAGAGTTGGGAAAAGATTATCTCATATACTGCTAATAAGAGTTTAAATTGCAATTATTTTTGTAGTCCAATTTGGCAATAAAGTGTTAAAATTTTAAAACATACACACTCTGCAACTCAGCAATTTTACTTCTCCATATTTACCCCCCAAAAGTATCAGTAGAGGTACACAAGAAAGCATGTACAAGGATATTTGTTGTAGCAATTTTTGTAAACACAAAAATAAGAAACAAGCCAATGAGTGTGGAAGAATAAATTGTGGTTGACTCATCCCACAAAATACTATATAATCACTAAAACAAATAATGTTAATATGGAAAGATTCCCAAGACATAATGTTAAATTAGAAAAGCAAGTTTCAAAACATGCTTCATTAGCGTAAAATTTACAAAATCTGACAAAACCCAACTACCAAATAACTTTGTTTCCTATAGGAATGTGTATTATGTATGTACGTATGTGTTGGGGGAAAGCCCCAAAAGTCTAAATTCAGGATTGATTCTGAAGAACTGACACGTAGCCCTATTCAAATTCATAAGAACTTTAATAGAGGAAACTTTCATGCACTGGCAAGGAAGCTGCTCCCAGTGGTGGCGGGCCAGGAAGAATCCACACCCCTCCCAGGACAGAGTGTCTTTTTAAAGGGGATTAATAGCAAGGGTTAATAGCAAAACGAGTCGCAGGTAGACCTCCGGAGAGAACAATGAATCACTAAGTTAAAAGTTGAAAGACAGTTATTACCCTCTATACATTCATTAAGCTCCTTCCTGGGGGCATGACGTTTGTGTTTGGGCGCATTCCAGAGTTTCAGGTAGTCAGCCTCACATGAGGTTACAGAGAATTTAGCAGTCACAGAGAGTTCAACATCCCCAGATGCCTTTGCAGCTGGAGCCATATTGCATCTCTGAAGTGAGTTCCCCTACATATATGAATGTAGAGAAAAAAGTTTGGAAAGTCAAAAATGAAACTGATATCAGTGGTTACCGATGGTGGAATGGGACAGATCCATATTGTTGAAGGTAATAACAGGTGATTTTAGCCTTATTAAAAAATTTTTTAGATGAAGAATGATATTAAGAATCATTCAAAGTCCAATATTTAAGTAATGAATATATTTTAACTCTGAACAAATACATTCTGAATTGGTCAAAGTGACTTAGTTGAAAGAAAGCTTTGAGTTTTATATTCTTGTATTCCTATGGGTAGGAAAAATAGAAGGGGAAAGAAAAACATAGAGTAATGTCTGATTTTAGTCTGCCAAAATGAAAGCCAGGTAAATCTCAGGTAATGGTTTAAAAATGCCTTGAATCAATTATTTAGTCATACAAAGAACTCATTATAAAAGCTTTTTGAAATATCTAAAACCTGAGAATTCATCAGTAAGAAACTCTATCTACAAAGAATTTTTCAAGAAACACTTGAATTGGGTTATCAAGATCTCTCGATAAGATAGACATGGATACTAAGGAAAGTCTGCTGTTGCTGCATGTTAATTATTCAGTACGATAGACTATGGGGGAAAAGAAAAGGAAGAGTTAAAAAACAGGAAGAGTAATGGCAAAAACACCCAAAAAAAACAAAAACCCACAAAACAAAGGAAGAGGGTGGTATTTTAGAATGCCAATGTGACGAAATGTAAACAGCATAAATCTTGGCTAATTTTGATTCTGCCACTTTCTAGTGTGATCTTGGGCAAACCACTTAACTGGATTGTAAAATGAGAATTACAATACCTACCTTGCTTACCTCACTGGGTTGCTGAGAAAGGCATTGTAAAAGGAAAAGTACCGACAAGGCCAAAGAGATCAAAGGAATTAGAAAAGAGTGAAAGAGATCAACTCAATAATGTAAAATTCTCAGGGGAATGAAGAGTTGTCAAAAGACTTGGGACAGACTGTCCAGAGAGACTTGTTTTAGACCAAGTACAGCTTAATTCTTTATGCTCTGCATAATAATACACCCCTGCCTTTGATTATGCCCGTGTTTCTCCCTCATAATTTCAAGGAAACTGCTCTTGAATCATCAGCTAAATTATTTTTATCATTTATGTTTCACAGTAACAAAAATATTTATCAATCTCTCCCACTCACTCAACCCATGTGTTTTTGAGAATTATGTATTCAGGTGAGACAGTATCAGGGATAAATTAAGATGAAGACTCTTGGGTCAGATTGCCTTGGCTTAATGCCAAAATCCACATATTAACAAATACGTAGGAGTAGAAAACTTACTTAACTTCTCTGTGCCTCAGTAAAATGGGGAAAGGTTCATAACTGAGGATTCTGCCTGTTGGGATCTGTAATTGACACTTTCCTTGTTGGGGGTCTGTAATTGACTAGAGTGGTAGGTGTGAGGGCTCCCCCTTCTGGTCTTCCAACTTCATTTTTTATTTTTTTAGATTTATAGTTTTATTACAGTAACAAATAGTTGTTATAGTGAGATCTACACACATAAACAGAATTATTATATTTAAATTCATATAGAACAATATTTACATTTTTAAGTTACAAGTTTTGAAGATAGAAGATGAAATACAGCTTAAGTTTTACAACAAAGAAAACAAAAATACATAAGACAAAAATAGAGTTGACAGTAAAATAACTCTCTGTTCTCAATGCAGGATGGTAGACTAACATTTTCTAGACTAGATCCAAGCCATTTTCATCCAACCTTTTGACATAGGGTGCTAGGCTTCCTGGTTTTCATTTGGGAAATGTATTCTTGTAGTCTTGTAAAGATTCCATTTCCGGCCACACTTCATTGTTGGGGGGTGCCCAAAGCTCTGAAAATTCTAAGAGTTGATCAGTTTATGAATCCACATGGAAAAGTGGTTTCTTAGTTGCTAATTCCACAAATATGGTTCCTATACTCCAAATGTCAACTGGAGTAGAATAGTGAGCTGACCCCAGCAATACTTCTGGAGATCTATACCAAAGTGTTACTACCTCATGTGTATGTACTCTAATAGGTACTCCAAAAGCTCTGGCAAGCCCAAACCAGACAGTTTAATTTTTCCTTTGTCATCCAATCAATAGATTTTGAACTTTTTAAGTCTCTGTATAGAAACTTCTAGAGTGACAAAACACAATCCCTTGTAGGATTGGTACAAATAGCTCTTAAGTGAAGAATCCATGAATTTACGAGGAGGTATAGAGTCCAAATATTTCTTTAGCTCCATGGAAAGGTATTCAAAGATGAGATATAACCCGGAATCCTGCATGAGCACATCATGAAGATTTCCTCTGTTTGGATGACAAATTTTGATTAATAGAGAAATTTCCTGAATTGCAGTATGAGGAACCCTTTCCTCTTCACTTTCTAGTCTGATTTTCTTCATGGCTACCACTTGACCTGCAGTTTGTTTCTACCCTTATATACAACTCCATCGGTACCTTCTCCAATTTTCTCTATTTTCTTATAGTCTTCCATAGTCAATCAATAGTTATGGTAGATGTCAGCTAATGACCCCACGGTGGCTACCATGTCAGCATCACTCTTTCCTTCCAGAATTTATTTTAAATGAGGTTTCCCTTTATTAATTTTCACAGAAGCTAACAATCGAATCACTAAATTGCATCCTGAGTTCCTCACTGGACCTAGCCTGAAAGGAGACACTGACACTTGTGTTCCTGGGCTGTTTACTGCAGATTCTCCCCAGGATGACTTATGTTTCCAGTGTGGGTCAGACCTGGAGCATCCAGATCATGCATGCAATAGCCAACAAGATATTTGTCATCTATGAAGGGAGAACATCAGGATAATCAAAATTTGTACATCACAGTCTTTTGGGCTAAGAAACAGGTTGTATATCAATTTCCTCCAAGCAATGGAAGGTGTGCAGATCTTTTACTGTTTGCTCTGAGACCCATTCTTTGCTCTGCTTTGTATTATAGGGAGTGGAGATTCCCTTCTCAAGTGGCTTTTAGGTAGTTTCAATCAATGGGAGGAGGAATCAGGAGAAAATTGGAATTTGGAAGATGAGAGGGGGAAGCTTGGGTATTTTTTCAAATATTTAAGGAAGAAAAGATATCAATTCTACACAAATATTTGCAGAGAATACAAAAGGAGGGAGAATATATCAATTTATTATAAAAATCGAGTATTGCTTTCATACAAAATCCTGTGAAAACAAGGAAGAAATTGTAGGTAATTCTCACTCATGAACATAGATGCAAAACTCTTAAAATAATAGCAAACTAAATTTGGCAATATTTATATATGAAAGCAGTAAGAAACCTTCATATAGAAAACCACAAAACATTACTGAGAGAAATCAAAAGGATCTAAGTATATATGGATTATAAAACCAATTATTATAAAAATTTCAATTCTCTCCCTAAGATCTCTAGATTCAATGTAATTCTAATCCATATAACAGCAAGTATTTTTGTGTGTATGAAAACTAACAGGCTGATTATTAAATTTATATGGAAAAGCAAAGAGCCAGGAATAGCATCATACTCATAAAAAACACAAAGTTCTAGTTCATTACAGAGGGGAATATTTTCTTGATTTTTCAAGTATGCAAAAATATTTGACAAATTGGGTTAGATTAAAATTAAGAAATGTCAAAAGATACCATTAAGAGAAAAGGCTTTGAGAAGATATTTACTAGATATATATATATGTATATCTTTATTATACATAGAGTAAATATTTAGTAAATAGATATATAATAAAAGCCTTATACCCAGAATATATAAAGATGCCTATAAATCAATAAGGAAAAAATAAGCAACCAATAAAAAATAAAACAAGGCAAGAGACTTGATGAGGCACTTTGCAAAAGAGGATCGCTAATAAACATTTGAAAAAGTGCTAAACCTCAACAATCATCAAAAAATGCAAATTAAAATTAACTACTATACATCAACCGGAATGTCTAAAAATAAAAAATAGTGACAATGGCATGTCTAGGGAATTTTAGAGCTACTGGACCTCTCAGAACACTGATAATGGAAATGTATATTGGTGCAACCAATTTTAATCCTTGATATAGGAAATAAAATCACATGCATATTAAAAGACATGTAACACTTTTCAAAGAAGCACAATTCATCCTAGCCAATTGGCTATTACCCAAAAGTCTATCAATAGTAGAATGGGTAAATAAATTGTGGTATAGCTAAGCAATGGAATATTATACAGCAATAAAAAAGAACTACAGCTACACACAATGTGGATAAATCTCATTAATATAATGTTAAATAAAAGGCACAGACACAAAAGAATAGATATCATATTTTTGGATTTATCTGAAGCTCAAAACAGACAAAAACTAATCTATCATGCTAGAAGTCATTCTGTGGGGAGGAGGTAGTGGCATGAAGGAATTAAAATAGAGGTTTCTGGGCTTTTTTGCAACAGGTTTGCCGCCAGAACACAGGTGTGAAACCATCACTAAATCAAACCCAAAATGGGAAAGGAAAAGGCTCATATAAACATTGTCATCATTGGACGTGTAGATTTTGGCAAGTCTACCACTACTCGCCATCTGATCTACAAATGTGGTGGGATCAACAAAGGAACCATCAAAAAATCTGAGAAGGAGGCTGCTGAGATGGGGAAGGGCTCCTTCAAGTATGCCTAGGTCTTGGATAAACTGAAAGCTGAACATGAGTGTGCTATCACCATTGATATCTCCCTGCGGAAATTCAAGACCAGAAAGTATTTTGTGACCATCACTGATGCCCCAGGACACAGAGACTTTATCAAAAACATGATCACAGGAACATGTCAGGCTGACTGCGCTGTCCTGATTGTTGCTGCTGGTGGTGAGTTTGAAGGAGGTATCTGCAATAATGGGCAGACCCATGAACATGCCCTTCTGGCTTACACACTGCGTGTGAAACAACATTGTTGGTGTTAACAAAATGGATTCCACTGAGCCACCCTACAGCCAGAAGTGCTACAAGGACACTGCTAAAGAAGTCAGCACCTACATTAAGAAAATTGGCTACAACCCTGACACAGTAGCATTTGTGCCAATTCTTGACTGGAATGGTGACAACATCGTGGAGCCAAGTGCTAATATGCCTTGGTTCAAGGGATGGAAAGTCACCCATAAAGATGGCAATGCCAGTGGAACCACACTGCTTGAAGCTCCGGATTGCATCCTACCGCCAGCTTGTCCAACTGACGAGCCCTGCGCCTGCCCCTCCAGGGTGTCTACAAAATTGGCGGTATTGGTGCTGTCCCTGTGGGCCGAGTGGAGACTGGTGTTCTCAAGCCCGGCATGGTGGTCGCCTTTGCTCCAGTCAATGTCACAACTGAAGCAAAGTCTGTTGAAATGCACCATGAAGCTCTGAGTGAAGCTCGTCCTGGGGACAATGTGGGCTTCAGTGTCAAGAGCGTGTCTGTCAAAGATGTTTGTGTGGCAGTGAGGCTGGTGACAGCAAACATGACCCCCCAGTGAAAGCAGCTGGCTTCACAGCCCGGGCGAGTGTCCTGAACCATCCAGGCCAGGTCAGTGCTGGACATGCACCTGAGCTGGACTGTCACACAGCTCATCTTGTCTGCAGACGTGCTGAGCTGAAGGGGAAGACTGATTGTCGTTCTGGGGAAAAGCTGCTGGACCTAAGCGTCTGAAACCTGGTGACGCTGCCACTGTCAGGATGGCGCCTGGCAAGGCCATGCGCGTCGAGAGCTTCTCTGACGACCCTCCTCCGGGCCATTCTGCTGTTCGTGACGTGAGACAGACAGTTGCTGTTGGTGTCATCAAAGCAGCGCACAAGAAGGCAGCTGGAGCTGGCGAAGTCGCCACGTCAGCCCAGGAAGCTCAGAGGCGGAATGAATATTATCCCCAGTACCTGCCCCCCAGCCTCAATCAGTGGGAAGAACGTCTCAGAGCTGTTTGTCTCAATTGGCCCTTGAAGTTTAGGAGTAAAAGGCTGGTTAATGATTACAACGCATCGTAAAACCCTCAGAAGGAAAGGAGAATGTTTTTGTGGACCATTTGGGTTTTTTTATGTGTGTGGTAGTTTTTAAGTTATTAGTTTTTAAAATCAGTACTTTTTAATGGAAACAATTGACCAAAAATCTGTCACAGAATTTTGAGGCCCATTAAAACAAAGTTTAATGAGAAGAAAAAAAAGAGATTTCTGGGATTCTAGAACTACTCTAGTTCTTGACTTGGGTGTAATTACCAGAGCATGTTGACTTGTGTTAATTTATTGATCTTTACACTTGCAGTTTGTGCACATATCTGTACATATGTTATACCTCAATACATTTTTTTAAAATCCTCACCTGAGGATATTCTTTCCATTGCTTTTCCTAGAGAGTGGAAGGGAGAGAGAGAGCGAAACATGGATGTGAGAGAG
Source organism: Miniopterus natalensis (assembly GCF_054644295.1). Taxonomy (NCBI): domain Eukaryota; kingdom Metazoa; phylum Chordata; class Mammalia; order Chiroptera; family Miniopteridae; genus Miniopterus; species Miniopterus natalensis. The sequence continues at coordinate 48,215,333 of NC_142091.1, read as the reverse complement.
ACACATCGATTTGTTGCCTCCCAAACGCACCCCAAACAAGGCTGGGACCTGAGCCTGCAACTGAGGTCTGTGCCGTTGACTGGAATCGAACCCGCGACCCTTCAGTCCACGAGCCGATGCCCTAACCACTGAGCGAAACAGGCTGGGGCTCAATAAATTTTTTAAAAAGCAAAAACAGTGCTATATTTTTCAAGAATATATAAGTACTTGTAAAAATGAACATATGGAAGGTGAATTGAAAAAACATGCATTTAATATACTAAAATGAGTGCCTACAGGAGAAGGGGAATGGAAGTGGGCACAAGGGCAGAAGAGGGAGAAATGTGCAATTTTCTTTAATTTCCTCTACCTGTGGCCTGCTACCACCATTGCTCATTTTATGTTTTTATGTTCTCTCTCTCTTCCATATTAGACTGGCTAGTTTACCTTCCGAATTGCTTTCCTTTAATTTTTTTTCTCTAAATAACCGTATCTTTAATTTATTTTTTCTTCCCCATGTAATGATTCCCTCCAATCTATTTTTTACATTGCCATGAAAATGATCTTTCTAAAATGGAAATCCATCAAGTACTTTAATGACTCGCTATGTCCTTCAGGAAAAAATCGAATTCTTCAAAACATGTGACAGACCCTTCAAAATATGGCTCACACCTACCTTTCTGACTGTTTCCCATTTGGCCTTCCCGTGTCAGTCGCATTGAATTCCGTGTGGTCCCCACCCGGCTGCATTGACACCCGAGGTGTCCCACTGAACGCCTGACACGCTCCTTCTTCTGGGAGAGCTGTAGAGATTTGTTCGAGCAACAGTTTTACAAATTGAAATGAAAGCTGGGGGTGGAGAGAGAGTCAAGAATCTTTCCTTGGTTTTAAAAAATTGTGTCTATAGGTTCAGTTGCTGTGATTCAAGATAATAACGGCTTAAATAAGTTAGAAGAGTCTTCTTACTCTCATGGATAGATCTGGATAAACAATTTATGGTTGGTGTGATGGCACTATAGTTATAAAGGACCCAGGCCTTTTTTTTTCTTTTTTCTTTTTTCTATTCTTACCTATGGCTTCTATCTTGTGGATAAAATGCCTGCTCCAACACCCATCATCACATCCAAGTTCCAGCCAGCAGGCAGGAAGAAACAGTCCAGGGGAAAGCTTTCCCCTTTTCTTTAAAAGAGTGAAGTTCAGAGGTTGCACACTTCATTTTAAGACAATTCCCATTACCTAGACCAGTGGCCAGTTTTGCCCCCGCCCCCCGCCCTGCTCCACGAGAACTTAGACAATGGAGACATTTTTGGTTGTCACAACGTGGAGAGATGTGCTACTGGTATCTCATGGGTTGAGACCAGAATGCTACTAAACATCCTACACTGCCCAGGACAGCCCTCTGAAGCAAAACATTATCTGGACAACCAGATATCAAAAAAAATAAATTTGGACCTCTACTTTATACCATACACAAAACTTAACTCAAAATGAATCAAATACCTAAATCTAAGCACTAAAAGTACAAAACTCTTAGAAGAATACATGAGTATAACTCTTTATGACCTTGGATTAAGCAGCAGTTTCTTAGATATGCCATCAAAAGCACATGCAACCAAAGTGAAAATAGATTAAACTTTATTAAAATTTAAAAGTTTTTGCTTCGAAAGACACTATAGAGAAAGTGAAAAGACGACCTACATAATCGGAGAAAATATTTACAAATCATATATCTGATAAAGGTCTAGTATACAGAACATTTAACAACTCTTACAACTCAACAATAAAAAGACAATGCAATTTTAAAAATCGACAAAGAATTGGAATAGGCGTTTCTCTGAGGAAGGTATATCTATTATCAATAGGTGCATGAAAAGATGCTTAACATCACCAGTCATCTAATGCAAATTAAAGCCAAAATGAGGTACTACTTCACACTCTCTAGGATAGCTATAATCAAAAAAGCACACATCAACAAGTGTTGTTGAGAATGTGGAGAAATTGGAATACTCATGCATCACTGGTCAGAACGTAAAATGGTGCAGCTATTCTGGAAAATAGTTTGTCAGTTTCTCAAAAGTTAAACATAACATTACAGTATCACCCAGCTAGTACATGATTTTCATAAAAGCATTTTTAGTAATAGCTAAAAAGTACAGAAAACTCGAATGTCCCTCAATTGATGCATGGATAAACAAAATGTGGTATATATGTACAGTGGAATGTTATTCAGCTGTGAAAAAGGAATAGAATACTGATACTTGGTACAACATGGATGAACCTTGAAAATATCATGCTAAGTGAAAGAAGACAGTCTCAAAATGCCACATATTACATGATTTCATTTATATGAAATGTGCAGAGTAGGAAAATCTACAGAGCCCTGGCCAAGTGGCTCAGTTGGTTGGACTCTTGTCTCATTTACTAAAAGGTTTCAGGTTCGTTCCCCCGTCAGGGTGCATACCTAGGTGGTGAATTTGATCTCGGGTCAAGGCATGCGCTTGAGGCAACCAATCGATGTTTCTCTCTCACATCTCTCTCTCTTAAAAATCAATAAAAACATATCCTCAGGTGAGCATTATTAAAAAAAAAGAAAAGAAAATCTTTAGAGACAGAAAGTAGATAAGTGATATGACAGAAATGGGGGGTGGTTGCTAATAGATACAGGGTTTCTTTTAGGAATGATGAAAATGTTCTGGAATAGATAGCAGTGATTATTGAACACACCCTAGGAACGTACTAAAAACCAATGAATTATATACTTTGAAACAGTGAATGTTATGTTATAAATTAAATCTCAATAAAAATAAAATAAGAATTGTCTGGCCCAAAACGTAAAAACTACTGAGATTAAAAATTACCCTACCCGGCTGGGCTTGGCTCAGAGGTTTAGTGTCAACCTAGGATCCAGGCGATCAGGGTTCGATTCCCGGTCAGGGCACATGCCCGGGTTGCGGGCTAGCCGATCAGTGACTCTCATCATTGATGTTTCTATCTCTGTCTCTCCCTCTCCTTTCCTCTCTCTGAAGTCAATAAAGATATATCTAAAAAATAAATAAATAAATAAAAAATAACCCTAATCCAGATAGATGCTAAGTTGCTAAGAGATCGGTGCAAGGCAGACTAAGAAACATAGCCTTTAACCTGTCATGTACTCAGCTAAGAAGTTTTACTACTATAGATGAAGGGCTGACAAATTATAATTGGAGGCCAAATCCTGTCACTGCCTGTTTATGTAAATAAAGTTTTATTGGAACACAGCCATGCCCATTTGTATATGTCTGCCCCTCATTCTGATAACTACTTTAAGGCAGGCTTTCAAATAAGAAGGGCAACACTTGCAGGAGGTCTGTAGTAATGAGAAAAATGCCAGGGATTTGTGTCTTGAGCACATAGAACAGCCCAATTTTCTTTGACTCAATCTTATTTCTGGAAATTGTCCCAAGGCAGTAATTGAAAAGAAAATAGTAATATTTGTCAAATCTTGGTTTTAAGTTTTATTAGTGTCATCAATAAAAGTTTTACTCTCCATATTACACAACCTAAGTGACTATTAGTGTAATAGTCACTGGGTGATCAGTCAGAGGGTTCCATTTCTCAAGTATGAGAAAGGGAAAGAAATTGGCTCCCTATCACCTATCACCTTCTTTGCAAGTCAAGGGGGCCATTCCTGCCTGGCTCCTGTGGATCTCTCTAGTCTCATCTCCTGCTGGAGTCATCGTTTACTCTGCTCAGTTTAGATACACTGAATGGCTGGCTTGTAGTTGGCTGCGCACAAGGCACATGGTTCATTCCCAGGATTGCTCAAAGGACTGCACTCTCATGTGTTCAGTACTGGTGCTGTATTCTTTAAAAATTCAAATCCAAGCCTGGCCGGGAGTAGCTCAGCGGTTGAGCATTGACCTAGGATCCAGGAGATAGGGGTTCGATTCCCGGTCAGGGCACATGCCCCGGTTGCGGGCTTGATCCCAAGTCGGGGGTGTGCAGAAGGCTGCTGATCAATGACTCTCTCATCATTGATGTTTCTCTCTCTCTCTCTCTCCCTCTCCTTTCCTCTCTCTGAAATGAATAAAGATATATTTGGGAAAAACATTTCAAATCCAAGAGACAAAGCGTATGGATTCTCATTCCTGTAGCATCTGAGTTCTACACAATTTAAGCTAGATGTTCGTTTCTCTATTCACTTCAGGCCAACAACCTGGGATCAGAAATAGTGATGTTTTTTAGGTCCCTAGATATGTCTGCTCCTCATTCTGATAACTAATTTAAGGCAGGTTTTCAAACAAGAAGGGCAACCCTTGCTGGAGATCTGTTGTAATGAGAAGAATGCCAGGGATCTGTGTCCTCAGCATATAGAACATTCTTTCTCAAGAGACAATACAGAGCAGTTGTAAAAATCACAGACTTTGTATCCCAGCTCTGCCACCTACTCATAGAACTTCGAGCAAGTTACTTACTCTCTCTATACCTCAATGTCCTTCTTGTTAGAATGGGAATAATGATAGTATATACTTCACAGACTTGTGAAGTTAAATAAATAAGTTTATCTATACAAAGTACTTAGAATGCCTCCTAGTTGTACTCATGGGATTTTAATTTATGAAGATGATTGTATGATAACAGGGATAGGCTAGTACCACTGAAAGAAAATTTTTTTACTTACATTTTCCAAGAGGAGGGGGCTACATCACACCATATGGGGCCACATGGGGAAGCACCAGTGTTGATCAGTAGGCAGAAAGAAGTGAGAGGGGAAGACTGGAGCTTTTATTGTTTTTCATGGGAAAGGAAAAGCAGGACAGGAGAAAACTTAAATTATTTCTGGCAATTAGCTAGCCTTGGGAGGGTTAGTCTCTCCTCAGCCAGCTAGATCCCCTAGTATATCAAAACATTATAAAATATTAAAAATTAATACACTAGCCCATGGAAAGTGCTGTCTAAGGTAGCTACTTTTCTGCAGGAGATACTGAGCTTTGTTAGAAGTCAAAGACAAGGAGAATTCAAATAAGGCTCAGTGTGAAGGTTTGAGCTGCTTTTGCTTTACAGACAGTGGAGAACTTCGGGAAGCTTAGGAAAACTCCTGCCCAGGATTTTTCTGTTGGTTTGTGTCTCCCCTGGTTCTGGAAAGCTCTACTTCAATTCTGGTTCCTGACACTATCCTATTTACTTGGTGATCGATGTCTTCAGTTAAGGATTATCCCTCTTTGTGTCAGCTCACCTTTTGGTTTTCATGGAAACCAACCTAGGGATGTGCTTAACTACATTCTTGCTTTGACCATGGTACTAAAGCCTCTATGACATTACGGTATTAGCAACCTTTGAACGAGACAATGCTAAACTAGTACCACCAACCCAGAGTAACTAAGTAAAAGGTAGGTGTGAGCAAACCATGTGAGCAGCGTACAGCATCTGGGACACATGGTTAGGAGCTGTAGAAATACAACGCTGAAGAACAGTATGGTGATTACCAGAGAGAAAGAGGGGAGGGGGAGAGAGAAGAGGCTACAGGGATGATAAATAGTGATGGAAGGAGACTTAACTCAGGGTAGGGAACACACAATATGATACACAGATCACGTATTACAGAATTGTACACCTGAAACCTATATAACTTTATTAACCAATATCAGCCCAATAAGTTCAATAAAAGAGCAAAAAAACAAAACAAAACAAAAACAATCCTGAGGTATTGGTTGTATCAATTATTCTGGACACAATCTGAAAACGGCCCTCAAAATTGATCACCGCTCATTTTTTTCTTCCCCAGCTCTTAGGGCCTAACTTGCCTTCTAGGCTGGTGCAAGCCTTGCAGGTTGAATCTCTTACTAGGTGTCCCTGGATCTCATGAATAAGGTGTTTGACAAGCAATTGAACAAGTAGCAGAAGTGAAATGGAGATGAATACATTTGTTTGAGAGTTCTTTCAAAAAATACCTGCAAAACTTTCTGGCAACTGATTAGATATAGGGAATGACAAGGCAGGGGACTGTAATCTAAGGACCTTGGAAAATAGTTGTTACTCTTAAAAATGAATTTGAAAAGAAGTTAATTTGGAAAGTAAAGTGAGTCCATATCCAGATATACTTTGAGGTGGTGTGACATCCAAGCAGGGGCATGAGTCTGGATGAGAAAGATACCAGAACAGGAATGGTGGTAAGACCGTTGAGCATGGCCTATGGTAGCTTCGTACATGTCCCTTGGGTGTAGGAAGAGAGATTACTAAAGAATATAGAGACCAGGTGTTCCAAAGCAGGAGCTCTAGGGTGATATAATAAGGGGAACAGAGTTCACAGGGCTAAGCTGACACAGTAGAGCGCAGGCAGTTGTATCTAATGCAGTGCGCGGGTGACCTAAGACAAAGGAATACCAACGATCCCATGTGGCAACACAGGAGTCCTTGGCTAGAACAGTATGAGTGATGTAAGGAAGCCACATTTCCACAATGAAAGAAACACCTTATCTAGATTACCTAGAAGTGACTTTTAGATCACTTAAGAAGTGATCTGATAAAGAGAATGGGCTGAACCCACAGGAGGCACTCAGGATAGCCTTTCTGCCTTAAAAATGTTGTATTTGCAGTATGATGATTGTAGAGGGAAAGGGGGGTGGGGGGAGGTAGGAGAGGGTAAAGGGGGGTAAATCGTGGTGGAAGGAGACTTGACTTGGGGTGATGAACACACACTACGATGCACAGATGATGTGTTGTGGAATCATGCCCCTGAAACCTATATAATTTCATTAACCAATGTCACCCCAATAAATTTGAAAAATAAGAAAATAAATTAAAGTGTTAGATTTGATTTTATTTGATTCACAGGTACTCACTTTTGGAAAAGAAATTCCATACTAATGTGACGCTTTGGAATTAAATTTCAAGATTAATGCTAAAGCAGTTGAGAAATAAAGAAATTATTTTAGATAATATTTTTGTTGAAGTATATTATTCAGCACTCTTTTGTTAAGCAAAATAAGAAGAATCTTCCTGCCACCTTGCCAGCATTTATCCTTTGCAACCAAAATGTAACATGGTGCATCTGAGAAGAATGAAGAGAATCTTGTGTTACTCATGATGTATATTACTATGCCTCACGAGTATAGTACAGAAAGATAGATTTTCACAAAGTTAGAAATTTCTGCTACGATTCTCAACTGCCTCCTTCTGAAAGAGCAACTTCCTGGAATTTTACAGTGCAGGTGAACAAAAGTTACAAGTATGAGCGCAATTCTCAATATTCATGTAATGTACTATTGTCACTTGTGAAGTACATTATAAATAACCTATTATTAATAAAATGTAAAGTACCAGTTTTTAATCAGAGCTGCATGGAATCCATGAAAAAATGCCCTGGCCCTTCAGAGGGACAGTTCTGAGGCCCATTTTTGTACGGTTCTTTAGAGGGTCCTGAGAGGGACTGAAGCCCCATTGTCCACACAGTAACTAACTTAATGACACATCCTTTATCATTAATTTCCCTTTATCTGTGTTATTCTCTTTATTCCATCACCCCTGCATCCTGATATTCCATAAGTCCTATACCCAAGTCCTTGTTTCAGACTTTGCTTTCTGAGAAATTTTAACTACAACAGTTATTAGCCAACCTAACTTCCACAATGTTAAGTGCGATATAATGTAGAAGTGTGCGGGGACCCTAGTTATAGGACCTGCATTAGAAGGTTGACTCTGCCTTGAAGCACTGACATGAGAATTCATCCAGTTGGCTTCAAGGAACTGACTCCTCCAGGCCTTCTTATCACCAGCAGCAGGTACCAGTAATGTGACTTTTTTTCTCCCTCCCTCCCTCCCTCCCTCCCTCCCTCCCTCCCTCCCTCCCTCCCTCCCTCCCTCTCTCTCTCTCTTCCTTCTTTCTTTTTTTCTTTCTTTCTGCTCTGTACAAGTTGTTGTTTTCCCAAAAATATTTATCTTATTTATTATTTATTTATTTATCTATTCATTTATTTATTCATTTATGTTTTATTGATTTCAGAGAGAGGAAGGGAGAGGGGGAGAGGGAGAGAAACGTCAATGGTGAGAGAGTCATTGATCAGCTGCCTCCTGTACCCCCCCTACTGGGGACTGAGCCAGCAGCTTGGGCATATGTCCTGACTGGAAGTCGAACCGCAATCGCTTGGTTTATGGGTTGATGCTCAACCACTGAGTCACGCCAGCCGGGCTGGAAAGTTTTATTAAGATTAAAATGGCAGTTTGGTTATGCTCTACCTTTTAGGGAAACGTGCAAAAGATGTTTTGAAAAGCTTTACCAAAGGCCCTGAGAGATAAGGTCTTCCAATCTCCCTTTTGCCTCAAACTTGCCCCAAGGTCACAGAGTAGCTATTCAGTAGCAATATAGAGTGAGTGTGGCTGTAAGAAATACTGTTGGGAATCAGAGATTGTTTTTCAAACCCATTCGCACATTCTTGGACAGAATTATAAAGTTCAAATCCAGTAGAATCAAGCTATAATGCTTTTTCCACCTCCTATTTTCACGCACATCTAGGTGTATGCAGCAGACCCTCAGAGGAGAGCTCTCAGAGAATAGGTCCCAACTGGAGTGCCTCCACGGGAGAAAGCCGAGGGTAACAGGACAGCCCTCCCTATTGGAGGCCCATCTGCAAAGATACTTCAATGAGGCTGAGAGGTCCCCAGGCGTTAAAGAGGGTAAGTCATCAGGGAGGAACCCTTACCTCCCAGGACCAGTCATTGTCATCTAGAAAAGCTGCTCTGACCCCAGACTCATGGGGTCATTACAACCAGCTTCCCCACATCCAGTCTAGCAGAGGCTTTTTGGTTGTGAGGTATTGCACTGGCATTTTGGTTTTACACACCAGTCTCTTGAGTGTGGTTAATGTGAACTGGGTCCAAGCATAAAGCCCCCTAAGGGGCTAACAAAATGAGTTTCTGAGCCTGCAGGACTCACTTTAACCAAGGTAAGGAAGGCATCCCAGGTGGACCTCCTTCAAGCCAGCCGCGTGGCTTCCCGTGGACGGCAACCCTGCTGGCTGTGGAGAACGCACACTTGGAATTATGAACATACCACAGCCAGGCTTTTAAAAACTGGCTTGTAAGTGGTTCTAGTGTTGTCTCTTATATGTATGGTTAGTGGGAGGAAAAGAAATCTTTGCAAAAGTGGTCTCCTTCCACAAGCTTGTCCCAAGAGTTTTGTTATAGATACAAGTACAATTAACCAACAAAGTATTGAAGTCCCCTCTACCTATTCCAGATGCTTTCTAGTTAGAAGGAAATGGGAGTTGTTTGAACAATTTCTTCTTCAAAGCCCTTAAGAGGGAACTTAAAATAGTACCCCAGGAAGGGAAGTTTTCTTGGCTCCCCTGCTCCCACCTCCAGAGCCCAGGAAGAGACAAGGCTCACCCTGTCAGCCATGCCAGGCCCCAAGCCTTCCTGTTGCTCCCTGGCACGTTACCAAGGCCTGGACAAAGGTGGAGTGGGTCCTTACGGCATTCTGGATGTTGGTCACCAGCTGGCTGCAGTCCTGGCCACATCCCCATCAGCTTTTGGTTGGGGCTCTCTGTGTGTGTGTGTGTGGGGGGGGGGGGTGTCCTGAGGGTAGAGGAAGAGGGGGGTGTGGGCCATGAAGGGAGCATCACCTCAGCCATGTTCAGTTCTGAGATCTTATCGGACTCGAGCTGTTTCTGGTGTCTGAGCTGTCAGGAGCTTCTAAGGAGACTCGCAGAGATTGAGAACAGAGCACACCTCCTCAGGAGGGCTCATTTGTCCTTCAGTCATGTCCAGGATGCCTGGGAGGTAGGATTGCACAATCTCCTTGCAGGAGGAAAATATGTCCGGCTTAAGAAACCAGTCACATGTCTTTTCCAAGTTCATGAGAATCTTCCACTCAGTGGCATTGTCTTTCAACATGTTTTCAGTTATGGCCATGACATCTTTACATGTGTTGCAGGGAAGGGATTTCACTGTTGGCTTGTTCCAGACAGTCTGCAAACAGTGCTTCAAGGCCCCCACAGTCTGCCCTCACATTCTGGCACCACACCGAGCCTCTGGTGCATTCTTTTAGGTCTAGGACAGGGCTGGCTATAGCCATGCCCAAGAGGCTGACCAGAAGGAAGAGAGTGCACTTGGCGCCGCTGGACTCTGCAGTCTGCAATGCCTGTTTTTCTTCGTCAAATTAAATCTTATGTCAAAGTGAGTGATAAGTTCAGTATCTGTCATTCTTCATGGCTCCCTTCCCTTTCTCTAGGCTTTATCAGGATTCCAGAGCTTATTCAGTTCCCGGATAAACTCTGGCCTTTACTGTGTGGTGATCACTACTGAATATATGCTCAAGACCCAGGCTCATTTAGTCCATGAGTTTTATCACAGAACTATATCCCATTAGACCACATTAGACAGAAGGTAGGTGGTTCATCTTTGCCCAACTCAGCCACGGGGACCTTTGCCACAGATCAGCAGCCTCCTATATCTTCCCATTGTGCTGATTTCTACCTTTAGAAGAAGCCCACTACTTCCCCACTTCTCTACTGGCCTTCTCCCACTTTTTTCTAATCTACCTCTCCAGGACCCAGGCTTTTTACTCCTCCAATACTTGAAAAACACCCAGGCTTCCTTTTCCCATTACTTTCTTTAGTAATGGGCTTAACAGCATATGAAGAAGCTCTAGATATTTTAAAGGAGAACCCAACCTCGGCATCATAGAAGAATATTTTCTGGGTAAATGATGCTCCCACAAAGATCAGTAACAAGTATGCCCTCTTCGTTTGCTTGGGTATACAGTCATGTGCTGCATAACATTTGGGTCAACAGTGAACCGCATATGGGACAGTGGTTCCATAAGATCATAATGAAGCTGAAAAGATCCTATCCCCTAGTGATGTCCTGGCTGTTGTAACATCACAGTGCAATGCATTTCTCAAGTGTTTGTGGCGATACTGGTGTAAATAAACCTACCGCACTGCCAGTCATATAAAAAACAACACATGCGTTTATGTATAGTATATAATACTTGATAATGGTAATAGGTAACTGTGTTACTCATGTTTATTATGTTACTCATCAGTAACTATGTTACTCAGTGTGTCTCTTGATTGCATCATTTCTCTTATATTTGATTTAATCTCATGTTGTTTTGTTCATTATGACCTTTAAGTATATAAAACTCACTGCTAATATTGTCAGTAAGAGGCTATGTTGAGTGATTGACCTGGAAACAAAATTTAAAGTAATTTATGACAATGAAGGTGGAAAATCAGTGATGGTTTATCGCCTGCCAGGCAGGCATGTTCCATGCCACCATAGCTATGATTTTGGAGAACAAGATCAAAGTGATGGGAGCTCTTAAAGGATCTGTTTCATTGAAGGTAACAAGACTAACAAAAATTTGAGAAGGGCCTATATCAGACATGCAGAAACTTATTAATGACCTGAGTTGAAATCCAGATACAGAAGTGAATCTCTCTCAACACTATGACAATTATGGCCAAAGCAAAAAATTTGTTTGCAATATTGAAAGAAAAGGCTGAACCTGATTTTCCCATTGAATTTACCATTATCTCTGGGTGGTTTAAGTGATTCAAAAACCATTATTCTATGCACAGTGTAAAAGTGAGTGGTAAGTCTGTGAATGCTGATATAAGGCAGCTGAAGAATTTTTGGAAACTCTAGATAAGCTGATTGTGGAGGGAAATTACTTGCCAAAGCTAATACTCAATACAGATGAATTCTTCCTATTCTGGGAACAGATGCCTGAAAGGACTTTCATCCATAAGGAGGCCAAGTCAATGCCAGGTTCCAAGGCTTTTAAGGACAAGATAACAGTCTTGCTTGAGGACAATGTTGCAGGATACAAATTGAAACCCTTTGTGATCTGGTGCAGTGATATTAATTACTTCAAGCATATTAATAAGCACATACTCTTTGTACTACAGGAGCAATAAAGTCAGGGATGGCCCAGCACCTCTTTCATGATGTCTTCCTGAATTGCTATGCCAGCAGGATGGACAAGTACTGTTTGGAGAGTAACGTACCTTTTGAGACTTTGCTTATTGTTGATGATGCTCCCAGACACCCTCCTTTTATTGGTGATCTTCATCCCAATATCAAAATAGTGTTTTCCCTCCAAATACCACCTCTTTGATCCAACCAATAGATCAAAGAGTTACAGCAGCTTTTAAGGTCTACTATCTGAGATAACCTTTACCTAGACTTTTACTACAATTGAGGAAGACACAGGTGCTGTTCTGAAAGGATTACAACATCCATGATTACATCAAGAATTATATTTGGCTGAGGGTGATGTTGTCAAGGAGTGTTTGAGGGCATCCAGAAAAAGACAATCAACAGGTTTGTCCATGACTTCAAAGGATTGGCCAAGAATAAAGAGGTTGCAAAACCAACAAGATTGTGTTTGGAATGTCCAACAACTTTAATCTGGGTATGGTTGAGGATGACATCGAGGAGCTCCTAGAGGTCGTTCCTGAGGCAGTGACTGATGGGGAGTTGTTGGAACTGGAACAGGAATGCACAGCTAAAGAAGAGGCATGAGAAAGGGGAACTGCAGGAGAAGACAAAGAAACACCCCCAAGAAAATTCACAGTGAAGGGTTTAGCAGAAGCTTTTGTAGACCTCAACAAGATCCTTAAAAATTTGAAAACATGCACCTTTAACACCGAAAAGTTTTCATTAATAGACAGGAATGTTTGTGGTACATTATCTGCTTATAAGCAAATCTTTGATGAGAAAAAGAAACAAACCAAGCAAACTACCATGGACATATTTCTGAAAAGAGTGACACTTTCTCAAAAAGAGCCTCAGACAGGTCCTTCAGGATTTATGCTAAAAAACAGGCATTGCTATTCTAGGAGATGATAGCTCCATGCATATTATTACTCCTGAAGACCTTTCAGTGGAGGTGGAAAACAGTGAGCTTGATGATCCTGACCCTGTGCAGGCCTAGGCTAATGTGTGTGTGTCTTAGTTTTTAACAAAAAAGTTTTTAAAGCAAAACACTTTTAATTACTCATAAAAATCATAGAATAAAAACATAAAAATATTTTTGTACAGCTGCAAAATGTATTTGTCCTTTAAGGTAAGCATTATTACAAAAGAGTTGAAAAGTTTTAAAAAATTAAAAATTTTATAAAGTAAAAAAGTTACAATAAGCTAAGGTAAATTTAGTTTTGAAAAAATATTTTTAGTACACTTAGTGTAGCCTAATTGTACAGTGTTTATCAAGCCTATGGTAGCGCACAGTAATGTCCTAGGCCTTCACAATCACTCACCACTCACTCACCGACTCACCCAGAGCAACGTCCAGTTCTGCAAGCTCCATTCACAGTAAGTGCCCTATATAGGTGTACCATTTTTTCTTTTCTACCCTATTTTTACTGTACCTTTTCTATGTTTAGATGTAAGAATACTTACCACTGTGTTACATTTGCCTACAGTATTCAGCACCATAACACGCTGTACAGACTTGTAGACTAGGAGCAATAGGCTCCACCACACAGCCTAGGTGTGTAGCGGGCTATACCATCTAGGTTCATGTCAGTGCACTCAACATGGGATGGTCACACAACAGCAAAATCGTCTAACCACGCATGTCTCAGAACGTGCCCCCATCGTTAAGCTGTGTACGACTGTAAGTAAAGTTGTATTTCTTTTACTGTTTAAATGGTTATGACCTCAATCTTATTCTTCTCAGCTTAGCAGAAAATACAGCTTTCCCTCTTGGGCCTCTGGCCCCAAGAGACCTCAATGACATTCCTCAATGTCAATTTTGTTGATCTTTTCACAGAACCAACTTTTGGTTTTGTTTATTTTTTCCCCAACTGTTTTTCTATTCTCTATTTTATTTATCTCCCCTCTGGTCCTTATTGTTTTCTTCCTTCTAGCTTTGGTTTAGCTTAAGGTGCAAAGTTAGGTTATTCCTCAAATGACAACACTCTTACGTAGGTTTTCTGAATCAAGGCCCCTTGTCACTGCTAAGAGAGCTTGAGGATCAAAATGCATTACTGCTTTCCAAAGTAGACCTTGACTTCCTGACTTTAGCTATTTTTTTTCTTTAAATATGTTTTGATTGATTTTAGAGAGAGAGGAAGGGAGAGAGAGAGAGGGAAGCATCTATCGGCTGCCTCCTGCCTGACCCCGCTGTGGATCAAGCCTGCAGCCCAGGCCTGTGCCCTGACAAGTAAACAGACCTGCACCCTCTCAGCACTCAGGACTCCGCTCAGCCAGCTGAACCACAGCCGCCAGGGCCTGGCTTCAGCTCTTGACCGACAGACTTCTCCATTGCTCACATGCACAGCACTCACCAGCAGCACAGGCTCTTTCTCAGGCAAACTGAGAACGTGCAGGAGACGATGTCTGCTGCCCCATAGACCCTGCACCTCCTTCGCTTTCATTGTAGGGTGGAAGTCAGTCCACACCCTGCTTTATTTTTGATGGTCATAGATGCTTTTTAATTTTAGGGACCATTTGCCTGCCACCCCGAACTGTTCAAGACTACTGCTTCAATAACTCAGAATATCAAAGAAGGATCTGGAATGTGTCTCTCTTGGAGGCACTAGCTCTCCTTATATAAATTTTCTTTCCCCTTTACAGGAAGTTTCAGATTCTGTGTGTCACACACATACATAGAGATGAGACTGAAAGGATTGTCACCAAAATGATAACTATGGTCATGGAATAGTTTGCGTAGCTTCTACTTATTTTTTAAACTTTTATATAATGCTGAATATTTAAAATGATGAGCTTGTATAATTGTTATAATCAGGAGCACTTATGATAATCTGCTAGCACTTTTTAATCACTATCACAAACACTTCACATTTAATCCTTCACAAGATCTCTATGGGGTAGGTTCCATTACTATCCTCATTTTATCAATGAAAAAACTAAGGCAGAGAGAGGTCAAGCAACTTGCCCAGATCACACAGCTGGAAGTGGCAGAGCCAGGATACAAACCTAGGCAGCCTGTTTTTACCTTCTGTGAATACTGTATAAAGAATTTTTATTGGGATGGGTGGAGTAAGCCCAAAGATGAATGTAAATTCTGTGCTCAATATATTAATGTTAAACTGTGAGTTACTAAAAGATGAATGTTCTGGTTGGGCCAAAAGGTGTATTTCAGGATCATGCCACATTTTTACCACTGATAAAAATCTATAGTATTTTAAGTGCTACTGCAGCATATTCTCATGCACGACCAAATGTTCATTGCTTTTCGAATTTGTTGGTTTGCTCAGCAATACATATTGTTTCCAGAAATGATGCTCTTATAGTATTATGAATCTAGAAACTTTTTGTAGCACTTTCCTAAAGGCCTGGGGCAAATGATCACAAACCATCACAAATTAGACACTGCTAAATGATAGATCTACAAATAACGTTCTGTAACTTAGAGCAAGTCATGGTTTTATTGAGATCCACCAGGCAGGCAGTTTTTAGAAATTATTTTTCAAGTTAAGAAAACATGTATGGTTATATAATCAATCCTATTTTAAAGCAAATGCAGATGGGCATGAAAATGAGGTGAACAAGGTTAGGTTGCTGGATATGGGTGGAGAGAACAAAGAAAGGAGATTTAGGTGATTTCAAGATTCTTTTTTTATTGACTTTATTGGGGTGACATTGGTTAATAAAATTATATAGGATTCAAGGGTACGATTCTGCAATACATCATCTGTACATTGTCTTGTGTGTTCACTACCCCAATTCAACTTCAGATTCTTGACTTGAAAGATCAGATGTATAATAATGCCAGGATTAAAAAACAGAGGAGTGGCAGGTTGTGGGGAAACTGATGAACTTGAGCTATGAGGTCTGTGATGAATGTCTAGGTAGGGCTGACTGGCGTAGTGTAGGAGTTATAGGTCTATGATTTGCAATTGTTTGGCTGGAATTGCAGATGTAGGAGTAGTTAGCATATATATGTCAAGTTGTCAAACTCTAGACAAGTAACTCAGCCTCTCTCGGTCTCTTGGTGAGCATGACAATAGTTCCTTCACAGAGACATCTGGAGGGTTGAATGAGCTCTTGTACGTAGAGTGCCTGATATAGGGGCCAGCGCAGTGCAGTGATTGGATGAGCCACCCTGAGAGATGAAATTACTGACAGCTGATGACAGGCCTAGGAAGCCAGGGGACTTACAGTTTGGTAAGGCATTGAGAGTGAGCACCTCTGAATCAGAGCAAGCGGACGTCTGTGCCCTTCTAACATAACTTGGGCTAGATTGTATATACCCAAGTTTTCTGTATATAATTGCTTCTCTGGAAGTAAACAGATGTAACAGAGACTTAGTGACAGTGAAGAATGACAAAGTGTACTGGAGCTCTAAAGGACTATATTCTTGAGAAGACGATGTGATGATAGAATAATTTAGCTATATTGTAGAACTTGTTTTTGTAAGAATTTTAAATTACTTTCGTTAATATTTTTCTACCACGAATGACGTCACTAACCTATAAAACACAGTATGTTGGAGTACAACGAGAGGAGGTTTGAAGTCAGAAGGCCTGGGGTTGCATTCTGGACGCCTCAGTTCCCGGCCCCAGGTCCTGTGGTCCGCATACAGATGACAGCAGCCTTACTATCCACCCAGTAGTTCAAACGCGGAGTCGTCTCCTCCTCTGCCCTGAAAACCCCAAACCCAACTGATGACCCAGTTCTGACACGTCGACTCCCAGCACCGCTTAGTGCCCCCCTTTGCCCCCTCCCCGCGGTGCCTGGGCTGTCAGTGTCAGCAGGTCATGCCCGACGACCCCAACAGCCCCCAGCCAACTCACCCCCTGAAGTGCAGCTCCCTCCTTGGCTCCAGAGTTATCTTCCCCCAACATGACTCTGCTGACTCTGTAAGCAGGAGCAACCCACAGAGATTTTAAAAATCCAAGCTCTTCAGAATGGCACAGAGGCCTTTTACAATCTGGTTGCAGTTTTGTTTCCCAGACTCAACCCCATGACTTGTCAGCACGTTCCTGATGGTACAGTTAATGGGATTTGCACCATTCTTACTGCCCGGGTCTTCTGGGCGCCCATATCTTTGCATATAATGTGTGGGGGGTTTTCTCCCTGCCTGGTAACCTCTTCCCTACATAGCAAATTTATTTTCACTTTTTGAGGTCCAACTCATTGCTCTTACAAAGTATTTCCCAATTCTCCCTCTTGCAGTTGGGGGTTTCCTCAGTTATAATTATTTTACAGACTTACAATGAACAGTGAGGTTCTCACACTTATTTCTCTTTATATTCCTAGAAACTGGCCAAGGATATAGTACAGAACAGAAAGTATTCAATTTTAAAGTACTTTCTAAAAGAAAAACTAAAATAAATAAATAAGAAAAAATTAAAGTACTTTCTAAAAAAGTAGCCTTGGGTAGATCTCTGCTTTTTCTGATCCCCGGTTTTCTCATGTGTAAAGTTAGAATATTAATACCTACCTTGTAAAGGTGTTAGAAAATCAAACCCACTAAGTTAATAAATAATATATTTTCACATAGTTAATTTGCATAAAAGCACCTTGTAAGATTTAACTTTTGATTCTGAATCTCTGTCTCCAGGTATCCATTCTTCATGAATCAGTCTAACATCTGGAAAATAAGAGACTTTTAATAAGGCTTGTTGAATTGCATCCCATTCTAACACATTCTGCATTACCCTGTCCGACCACTGTGACAAACATAAAGGCCCAGGAGCTCCTGAAGGAACAAGGTGTTAAATTAGCCCTGTTAAGGGCGCCCTCCCTCCTGGGAACATGCCCTGCTCCCGTCCCTTCCCCCTTCCTCTCCCCCACAGGTGCGCATCCCCTAAACGCTAAGGGGCCCCAGGAGACCTGACAGCAGGGGAGCCATGGGCAGTGGCAGGGGCTAAACTCTAAACCTGTCCAGAGGGACTCCTTTTCTCCGACTTTCCAGAGACCCGAAGCAGCCCCGCCTAGGCTCGCTCCTGTTGCTTCTTCTGTCCTCGGCCCTTCCTTGTTTCACTGTCCCCAGCTTTAATAAATGTACTGTCAAAAAAAAAAAAAAGTCCTTTTATTTGGTTCCGCCCACCCTGTCCTGTCCCTCTGCCAGGCCCCTCCGCTTGGTGGCAGTATCACTCAAGCGCAGTAGCAAGGAGCTACACCAGGGGGCTCCCCTGCATTTTCCAAAGGAAGTCTGCCAAAAAAAAAAAAAAGTTCTTAACAACCTGGATGAATGGGAGTTCTCAAGTATTTGCTTTCTTTTGGAACAAAGCAATAGAAAAAACACAAAACAAGTCATAAGCCTGGAAATAATACTTTTATTTTTATCAAACCACTGTCTGAGGCTTAGGTTTTCTTAGTCTGTTAAAAAGCTGGCAGGGGGAATTATTAATCCCCTTTTAGTGAAGGGGTTTAGAAACTGAGGACTCCAGTAAATTGCGTATTATCAAGAGATCTGAGCCCAGGTTGAGCTAAGTAGAATACAAACTCGAGAATACAAACATTTAATCACCATGATCCCAAGAAAATCCAGCAAATAGTAGAGATGGGAGACCTAAAGAAATGAAAGTACATTTGATGATTTTCTTTCTAGAAAATCAGGGGCAAGTTATAATGCAAAGAGCCTTAGGTGAGGAGTCAAGAACTGGTTCTAACTTCTGCTGCTTATGTCATTACTCACCTTTAGATCTCAGTTTTTTCACCCTTAAAGGAGGTTTTTGGGTGATGTTCTTTTTTAAAATGGGCTTTAATGAGATAGTATTTGCATATACAATCCACCATTTTTAAGTGTAATTTGATGAGTTCTGAAAATGTGAGTTCACCACCATCATTATGATATAGAACATTCCATTTCCATCACTACAGGAGTTCCTTTCTGCTCCTTTGTAGACAATCTCCTTCCCTTATCCCTGGCCTTGGAAAACAAAGATCTGATTTTCATCACTACAGTTTTACCTTTTCAAAAATATCATGTCTGGCTTCTTGAATTTAGCATAGTGTTTTTGAAATTCATCAAAGTAATTTATTCATTGCTGAATATGCCAATGTATGAATATATCTCAATTTTAACCTATTTGTCAGTTGATGAACATTTAGGTTGTTCCCAGATTTGTTTGTTTTGTTTTTTTAACTTTTATTATTAAGTCTACTATGAAGGCATATACAAGTCTTTGAGTGAACGTATTTTCATTTTTTGGGGGTAAATACCCAGAAGTGGGGGATTGCTGGATTAGATAGTAAGTGCATGTTTAATTTTTTTAAATATGTCTTTATTGATTTCAGAGAGAGGAAGAGAGAGAGGGAGAGAGAGATAGAAACATCAATGATGAGAATCATTGATCAGCTGCCTCCTGCATGCCCCTTGCTGGGGATCAAGCCCGAAACCCAGGCCTGTGCCCTGACCCGGAATCGAACCGCAATCTCCTGGATCCTAGGATCAACCACTGAGCCACGCCGGCAGGGCTGCATGTTTAATCTTTTGAGGAACTACAATTGTTTTCTCAAGTGGCTATACCATTTCTCATTCTGAATGGCAAAGTAGAGAGTTCCATTTGTTTCACATACTGATCAACACTTGCTATTATCAGTCTTTTTCACTTTAGCCATTCTAATGGGTCTAGTGGGTTTAACTTGCATTCTCCTAATTACTAATGATGCTGAGCATCTTTCCTTGCACTTATTTGCCCTCTATCTATCTTTATTATTCAAAGAAGATATCTTCACATTTTTAACCTATCTTTTTAAAAATTTTGTTGGTTTTTTTTGTTAATCCTCACCAAGGATATTTTTTTCCATTGATTTTTAGCCAGAATGGAAGGGAAGGAGGGAGGGGGGAAAGAGAGAAAGAGAGAGAAGAACACCAATGTGAGAGAGACACATTGATTGGCTACCTCCTGAACCCTCCCCAACCAGGGCTGAGGATTGAACCTGCAACCCAGGCACCTGCCCTCGACCGGGAATTGAGCCCGAGACCCTTTTGTGCACTGGCCAATGCTCTAACCACTGAGCAACACCAGCCAGGGCTTTACCTCTTTTATTGAGTTGTTTGTCTTCTTATTACTGAGTAATTTGTATATTCTGGATAAATGCCACCTGAGTGGCATGAGGGCAAGAATAAAGACTGGATTTTATACTTCTCAATTAGATGGACTATCATTTGATTGTTTATTCATTTAAAGAATATTTATTAAAGGCCTACTGTGTGCCAAGAATTAGTGATATAATCAAGACTAGACAATGTCACTGCCTTTATGAAGTTCACTTTCTTGTATGGATGATATATAACAAGGAATCTCACAAATAAAATAATTACAACAAAAAATTTGAGGTTGCTGTAAAGAAAAGAACAGTGTCATAATTGAGACTATTAAGGCAACTACTGTAGATAGGGGTTTTCCAGACAGCCTTTTAGAATAGTTAAAATTTTATCAACTCATGTAGAATGAGACGAACTAGCCCTAATCAAGAGCATTCCAAGCAAAGAAAGTACAATAGAAAGTCTCTGAGGCAAGGAAGAGCTAGATATACTCTAGGAAGTGACAGAAATCCGAAGTGATTGGAATGCTGAGCAGAGAGGACTGTGACCCTGGAGAGGTGAGCAGGCCATATACGCAGGGTGCCAAATCAACTCAGGAAGAAGCTGGGGGCTCTATCCCCAGTAGGGGGCATGCAGGAGGCAACCGACGGATGTTCTGCTTTCACATTGGTTTCCATCTCTCTTTCCCTCTCCCTCTCTCTTTAAAAATCAATTTTAAAAATCTTAAAAAAAAAGACTCTGGAGGCTTTGGCTAAAAATAAATGACACGGATTTACTAAAGGTCTTAGGATTTGCAAACCAGAAACACAACTATGCAAAAACCCAGAAGGGTTCCAAAGAAGAAACAAAAGTTAAGAGTTTTTATAGTTAAAAGTATACTCCTGAGAAGCATCAGTATTGCATTCTTAGTCCTAGGATTGACCCAGGGCAGTTTTCAGACAGATGTCAAGCATTCTGGATGATGGATGCCAGGTGATCTATCCAAAGGATGGGCACCAGGGTGTCTGGTCATGTAGGCAACGGGAATGGCACCAGGTATTAGACCAGTGGGGTCAGACCAGGCCTGGGTTCAACAACCTCGAAACTTCAGTTCTGGCTAAGAAAAGAATTCAGAGCCAAGACTCAAACTCACTAGAGAATATTTATTAGGCAAGCAAAGAGAAAGTACACTTGAAAAATAATTTTGAAGTACACTCAAAGAGCTGCCCTGGGGTGTGGGCTAGGGGTCCTTTTAACCTCTCAGAGGGGGTTAACTGCTTTCTTCTTCAAACTGACCCATCAGGACCGGTCCAGTTGTCTTCTGTCCTTGTATGGAAGTTAGATGGGGCTTTCCTCCAGCCCCCTTGTTCAACTCTAAGGGTGGGAGTCTACCACATTTATAACCACATGCCAGGGGAGAAAAGGTCAGGAGAATCAGACCTACATGACCTGAGGCCTTCTAGGGTGGAGAGGGTGTGTTAGGGGCGAGGTCTTGATTAATAATATTTATCTCCAATATCTGCTCTACCAGTTTTTGGGGTTTGTTTTTTTTTTTTCATTGCTAGGTGTCTGGGACTTCTGCCCTGGTGACTTTCTGTAACTGACCCATTGTCCTTGCCCTGCTCATGTCTGTGTAACTGCCCACCACAGTCACATTCAGTGTTCTGGATAATGTATGGCAGGTGGATGTCAAGTGTTCTGGATATGTGAGGCCTTCAGGGGATAATTGGAGGATTATCTGGAGGCCTGATGTATAGCCAGGCATTGCCACAGGATTGGAAAATTTAAAAGTGCAAGGTCCCAGACTAGTTAAAACAAATACAGAATTGTTTCCTCATGCCTCAACCTACTTGATTTTAGTAATTTAACAGCTTGACTATAGTGACTCTGCTTTGTCAACGGAAGAAACATTCAAACCTATAGAGAATATTTGAGCCAAACTATTGACAATTGCCAGGAAGCAAAATCTCAGCGGATTGAGGTAATGCTCCCAAGAATGGCAGTTTTGTATCTTATTTTATACATTATAGTCAAAAGAGGAGAGGTATATGAGTTACATGAAATCCATTGGTGATAGATTAGGGAAGCAGGAAAAAGCAAAGGGGGGGGGGACTCTGGGTTTGGATAAAAAGTAAAATGATAGTTCTTTTACATAAGTGGGTACAGAAGAGTTAATAGTCAACAATTAACATGATAACAATAATAATGAGCGGATTTATGGTCTCCACCCTGATTCACTGGTTGTGCCCTGTGGGGTCTGGAAAAAGGGGAATTACCCTGACATTCCAAAGGAATGCTATTGTGGATGCGAAAGATGATAGGTTTAGTTAAGTAAAGACTGACTTTTGTCAGGGAAGAGTCTAGTCTAGGACATGACTACTTGCCATAAACTACTTTTATTTTATTTTATTTTTTTAATTTATCTTTATTGTTGAGAGTATTATAGGTGTCCCATTTTCCCCCCCAACTGACCACCTCTGCTTTGCTCCCACCCCACCCCAGGCCTTCACCCTGTTATTGACTGTGTCCATAGGTTATGCATATATGCATATAATTTCTTTGGTTAATCTCTTCCCACCCTCCACCCCCCTTCCCTTTCCTCTGAAATGTGACCATCTATTGCATGTGTCAATGTCTCTGGATCTATTTAGTTCGTCAGATTCTTTTGTTCATTAGCTTCTTCTTAAAGAAGACCCTTCAACATTTCCTGTAGTACTGGTCTGATGGTGATAAACTCCTTTAGCTTTTTCTTATCTGTGAAGCTCTTTATCTGACCTTCAATTCTAAATGATAGCCTTGCTGGATAGAACAATCTTGGTTGTAGTTCCATGTTTTTCATCACTTTGAATATTTCTTGCCACTGCCTTCTGGACTGCAAGGTTTCTGCTGAGAAATCAGCTGACAGTTGTATGGGTGCTCCCTTGTAGGTAATTAATTGCTTTTCTCTTGCTGCTTTTAAGATTCTCTCTCTGTCTTTAACCTTTGGCATTTTAATTATGATGTGTCTTGCTGTGGCCTCTTTGGGTTCCTCTTGTTTGGGACCCTCTGTGCTTCCTGGACTTGTAAGTCGATTTTTTTCCCCTGGTAGGGGAAGTTTTCTGTAATTATTTTTTCAAATAGGTTTTCAATTTCTTGGTCTCTTTCTTCTCCTTCTGGCATCCTAATAATACGAATGCTGGGCCTCTTGAAGTTGTCCCAGAGGCTCCTTATACTATCTTCATATTTCTGGATTCTTTTTTCTTTTTTCTCTTCTGGTTGGGTGTTTTTTGTTTCCTCATGTTCCAAATTGCTGATTTGATTCTCAGCGTCCCTACTCTACTGTTGATTCCCTGTAAATTATTCATTTCAGTTTGTGTAGCCTTCATTTCAAATTGGTCCTTTATTATGCTATCGATTTTCTCAGTTATTTCCCTAATAGTCTGCTTAAACATCCTTATAAACAAAATTCTGAACTCTGTATCTGTTAGCTTGCTTGGCTCTACTTCATTTAGTTGCTCTTCTAGAGATTTCTTCTGTTCTTTCCTTTGTGACATGTTTCTTTGCCTCCACATTTTGGCTGCTTCCAGATGTTTGCTTCTATGTATTAGGTAGAGCTGCTGTGTCGCCTGGAATTTGTAGAGTGGCTTTGTGTAGTAGGTGTCCTGTAGGGTCCAGTGGCTCAGCCTCCTCAGTCACCTGAGCTGGGCCTTCTAGGTGCTCCCCTGTGTGGGCTGTGTGCACTGTCCTGTTGTAGTTGAGCCTTAGTTGCTGTTGGTGTCACTGGGAGGAATGACCCCCAGGCCAATCATCTGTGAGGACCAGCTGCAACTACAGCCAAAGAGCTGCTGTGCTGGAGACACCCCTATGGAGCAGGATTTACTTCAGTGGGGCTTTGGTGTTCACCAAGTGCGCCCCTTGAGTGTGTCACTCGTGGATGTGATAGGGCTGTAATCCAGCGTGGTTGAGTCTGAGCACCAGGTGCACTGTCTCTGGGGCCTCCCGGGAGGTGCAAAGTAGCCTCAGCCAGTGCCTTGCCCAGGGCCACCCAGCATGAGCTACACAGCAAACCGTAGTTGGCTGCTCCTTGTGCTGGGCTTGGAGGTCCCCAGGAGAGGCCAAGCTATGAGCCAGTGCAGCTGCCGCTAGTGCCAGGCCTGGGGCCCCTTATCAAGCCGTATGGGGCTCGCTGCTGCTTGTTTGAGAGATTTTAGGAAAGTCCTAAGCATGAGACTCGAGAGGCCGCTTGCACAGAAAAGCCCCTGGAAATGGCCTGGATGAGCTGCAGGTGGAGGGGCGGGGCCTCCGGGGATCACGGGGCGGGGCCAAAGGTGCGAGTCAGGTGCTGGCGATTCAAACATGGCGCCTCCTGCCGGCTGTGTGCGGGGAGGACTCGCCAAAGGAGCCATGGCCTCCGCCAGCCCTTCTGCCTGGGAGGAAGCCGCCCCTCCAGCTCTCACCCGGATCTCAGGCAGGTTAGTTCCCCCCCGAGTGTCCCAGGTCCTTTCAGGCCGCTGCCCGGCGCTGGGCTCAGAGGGAGCGTCCGAGTGAGTCCGTGCCGGGCCCTTTAGAGGAGCTGCTGGGGCTCCCGCAGCCTCCGCGACCCTCAGGGACAGTCCCCGCGGGTTTCATAGCCCGGAGTTGTGGGGATGTCTCTTCCCGGCCCTGGAGCCCAGGGCTGGGGGCCTGCTGTGGGGCTGGGACCCCCACTCCTCTGGGAAACCCCCACCGCCAAGATTCCCTCCCGGGTTTAACCCGGGGCACCGGGTGTGGGCCGCGGCCGCATCTCTGAGATTCAGCCCCGACCCGCCCGTGTCCCCGCCCCTCCTCCTGGTCTCGGTGCCTCTTCAGCTCCCTGGTTGTGGGGCTTCTGTGCAGCCAGGTCTCAGGAGGCTCTGAGGGACGGTGGTTCTGTATTTTAGTTGTAATTTTGATGTGGTTGCGGGAGGCGGTGGGTGTAGCTGCTACCTACGCGCCATCTTGTTTCTTTGCCCATAAACTGCTTTTAGTTAAAAAGATCTAATGTCAGACCATCCTTTTTGGTTACTTTAGGCCTCTGAGTTTGCAAGGCTGCCATGCAGGCCTTCCCTGAGCTTGTGAGGTTTAGTATATGGCCCTTTTCCTCCACAGTTTTATTCCTACGCTGTATTCCTTAAGGGCATTGAAGGTTACTTAAGAACCAATTTATCCAAAGTACAATTGGAAACCATTAAAGGATTTTAAACCAAAGAATATTGTGATCTGATTTACATTTTTTTTTAATTTCATTTTTCAATTACAGTTTACAGTTAGCTCACTTTGGCGGGTGTGTGTAGAATGGTTTGTGTATATAGGGCTAATAAGATTAGAATTAAGAAGTCCAACTCAGAGGCTAGTCCAGCTATGAAAGAGGGTGCCTTAGACTAGGTTGGTACTAGTGGAGATATCAGAGAGGAATGAGTAGATGCTAGATCTAATTTGGAAGTGAAACTAACAGCTTGACACTCAAGTTTCTGGCTTTAATAACTCATTGAACGCTGGCATCATTTGCTCAAATGGGGAAGAGTAGGAGAGAACTAGAGAATACATGGATTTTAAAAACCATCAATAGTTTCATTTTAGACATGTTAAGTTTGAAATGCTATTGGATGTCCAAAAGGCAGGTGGGATGAGGGTCAGGCTCTTCCAACTAGAAAAGCAGCCTAGAAGGAAGGCTTACTCTCAAGGGAAGCCTAACCTCCCTGGGTGCTGGGGTAGGTGTCAAATGAAGGAGGTCATTATCCTGAGAAGCACAGAGAAACAAAAGTCAAGAACTAGTGCTGTAGCCCTGGCCAGGTAGCTCAGTTGATTAGAGCATCATCCCAATATGATAAGGCTGCAGGTTTGATCCACGGTCAGGGAACATAGAAGAATCAACCAATGGATGCATAAATAAATGGAATGACAAATTGATCTCTCTCTTTCTCTCTCTAATCACTCAATAAATAAAAGAAATGTATTTTTAAAAGATCTAGTGTTGCTACTTTAGCTCATCTTAGCAAATATTTATTGAATGCCCATAGGAATCACCATGAGGCATGAACTTGAAGAGAGAAAACATGGTTTAAAGTCTGGTGACTTTGGCAAATTTTAACTTCTTTGATCTTTGTTGGACAGTTGTGAAAATTAAATGTAACAATTCATATGAAAGCCTCTGGCTATATAAATGTAGATCCATATTATGCATTGTGGGAGCAGGTGTTGTTATGAGCAATCAGTCTGAATAATACTGTATACCTATATATTGCTTTCTGAAAACAAGTAGCAACTTGAATGATGACTTCACATGATCAAAATAAATGAATTTTACCCTGTACAGACTGGCTCTTGCATCACCCAGGTGAAAAGATCAGGACAAATGACACCAAGGAGACTGATATGTGTACACTGAGCTCCCATGTGGGTGAAGAACACACCTCAGAATCAATGGGTCTCAG
Source organism: Miniopterus natalensis (assembly GCF_054644295.1). NCBI lineage: Eukaryota > Metazoa > Chordata > Mammalia > Chiroptera > Miniopteridae > Miniopterus > Miniopterus natalensis. The sequence continues at coordinate 48,188,990 of NC_142091.1, read as the reverse complement.
CAGATCTTTACCCTGATTGCATGTGACCCTGACTAACAGCCGCAGCTCAGTTACGCCGGCTGCCACCTCTCAGTCACTGCACACCAAACATATCAGCATTGTCTGTACTTCCTGTACCTTCTTTTACAGCCCACCTGTCAGCATTAGCCCACGATCTTGGGAATACATGCCAGTAATGGTCTGCCTTCCCTTCTATACACTCTCGTAGACTTGCTGCTTCAGCAAAATAAGCATTTTTTCACTTGTTTGCTCTACCCATATAGGACAACTCATTTTTTCTCAAAAGACATGCACTTCCACAGTGCCAAACCTTTGCTTTTACAAAGGTTTCTTAGGCCTAGTATGTCCCCACTACTCACCTTACTGCTGATCTATTATTCATACTTACAGGCCTAGATACATGTAAATTACCATTTATTCTCAAAACACTGGATGGGATTCATTGCATTCTCATCTCTATTTCCACTTTACTCTATTTATAATTCAATATACTTAGTCAACAAACATTTTATAGAATGCTGCTAAATGTCAGGACTCCTAGATGCAAATGACAGAAACTCCAGTCCAAATACCTTGAATTATCTAGCTCACCTAATTAAAAAGTACAAGAAAAAACAGGATGAGATCCATGCATTCAAATGATGTCATTAGTATTCATCTTTCTTTTGCACAGGCTGATTAGGTTCCCTACAAATAGAGCCCGAGTTAGGATTCTTAAGAAATCCAATTATTGAGGGAATGCTTTCAGGAACAGGTGTGTGGGAAATGGGAAGAAACTTAAGTCAGAATGTGGTCTCAGCTGAGACAAGCTTTAGCCTCTTTCCCTGGGGAAAACTGCAACACAGAGTTTCTCCCACCTTGAGGCAAGGGAGTCTGCCTTTTGCACCCCTTTGTCGGCCACTCAAGGGCTGTGGGATGGGGCAGGGTTGTGCTGATCGCCCTGATCAAGGGGATATGGGTATAGCATCAACAGCATCCACGTGTCTACTCAAGTTCTTTGCCCACTTGTTTGTTTTGTTGTTGACTTGTAGGAGTTCTTTATATATTCTAGATATCAGTCTCTTATCAGGTATATGATTTGCAAATATTTTGTCCCATTCTGTGGGTTGTCTTTTTACTCTGTTTAGGACTTCTGGTACTATGTTGAATAGAAGTGGAAAAAGCAGGAATCTTTATTTTGTTTCTGATCATAGAGGAAAGCTTCCAGTCTTTCATCACTGAGTATAATGTCAGCTGTGGGTTTTTCATACAAGGCCTTTATAATGTTGAGGTCGTTTTCTTCTAATCCTAGTTCAAGGAGTATTTTGATCATGAAAGGGAGTTGAATTTTGTCAAATGCTTTTCTGCACCAATTTAGATGATCATGTGTTTTTTCCCCTTTATTCTGTTAATGTAATACATTAATTGATTTTCATATGTTAAAATATCTTTGCATACCAGGAGTATATCCCACTTGCTGATGATGTATAATTGAACTCATTTTTAAACTAATAAAATTGAGGATATTTATGGCCTTGCTTACCAGCTCTTGAGGAGCTTGAGAAAATAAAAATAACTTTAGAGATTTGAGAAACTATACTTCCTTACATATAAATTATAATATAAGTAAACACATTTTAACATACTGTCTCAGGGTGTGTGTGTGTGTTGGGGGTGGGGTGGATAGGTAGACAATGAAGCATAATTATTATAAGATGGTTCCTGGAGTCACACTCTCGTGCAAGCTATGTCTTTGCCATTGTAGTTGGGTAATCCTGGACAAGTATTAAACTTATTTGTTTCAGATTCCTCAGTTGTAAAATAGGTGTTAAAATAGTCCCACTTTAGGACTGTTGTAAAGATTAAAGAGCAAATGTTTTTAAAACACTTAGGATAGTTCCTGGCATATAGTAAGTGAGTACTCTACAAGGGTAACTATTATTATATTATTGCACTCTGATTAATGAAAAATAAGCCTTTTTCTGAATCTAAGCTTATAATCAGGTAGTCAGCTGAACTGTTTAGTGGCAAGTGAAGTGTTTACAGTTGAAAAGCTATAGGCAGAGACTTTTATACTAGATCAAAGATTGTCAGCTTTATCATTTGCGAGTGTCATCTAATTCACACCTGAAAAGAAACCAAGAATCCTATCCTTCAATGCTCCCTCAGGTTAAAAGAGTAATCTCTCAATCTGCAGAGACTGCATGTAAGTGTAGGAGTCTGACCTTGAAACTTCTCACCAGCCACAGGAATAAGGTCTTGTACAGGTTAAACAGCCACATCTGCCTTCCTCCCCACCCCAAGGCACCATGTATTATTGTAAATCATACTTGTCTGTCTTCCTTACTAGAGCATACATTTCTCAACGTCAGGGCCAATGCCTGACCTTCTCTATAACCCCATCCCTTCCAACACAGGGCAGGTATATTTTGAATTGAATTCCCTGCTTCCATTCATTCTATTGACCTTTATTCTCTGCAGTATGACATTGAGGGGAAAAAACCATGGATATAAAAGAAATAGATTTAAATTCTGGCTGTGTCTACTCAGTAGTTGAATAAACTTGAACCAGTAACTTCATAAGCCCAAGCTTCAGTTCCTCAATTAAATGATAGAAATAATATTTGCCTCACAGATACAGTGAGTATGTTTGGAATTAAGTTTCACAGCAACTTTTTCACACTTTGTTGGTACCTTAGACATCTGGAGAATGTCCCTGGAAGGGAAATACAGACTGTCATCTTCCTGCCTCTCTTGAGCCCGTTAGAGCATTCTTTTGGACAGTTTGTTGAGTTAAGCCATGCTGAAAATTCTCTTCATTGTTGAAAGATGAAGTCAATAGCATTCTAGATTGAGCCTTTAGAGCAGCTCTATGATGTTCGAAATGCCACGCATTCAGCTTAGAAGGGGACAAGAAAGCTACAAATTGGAATTACATCACCCTAACAGTTCCTGAAAATAATATTACTGTGGTTAATTGTGATTTTAATCAATACCACTTGTACAGCTGACAAAGTACATTCATATACATTTTTCTGTATGATTCTCACAATAACTCTATGGGATACTTTGCATCTATTTTTCCGTGGAAATTAAGGTTTTGTAATAAAATGACTTATTCTGGGTTATGCAACTAATAAGTGCCAGAGCTGCGACTCTCATCCCCATCTTTCCTACTCGGGTCCTGAGCATTTCCACTGCACAGTGCTGCTAGGTGGGTGTGAGAAAAACGCAGCTTCTAGGGTTGCCTGTCCGTCAGTGTAACTTGTGTAGTAGTCCACTCTCCAATCACACCTAGTGCATTGTGTTAACAATACAAAGATATGCTTCTTTAGTTTAAATTTACAATTCCTTGTGCAATTAGCAAATTCAGAATGGATTTTATGAGCATCATAACTGTCTACTGCCTCAGAATTCTTTGCACTTTAGGGCCCTGGGCTGGCAGATGTTGTTGGCAGAGAGCAGATTGCGCCCAGGAGCTCAACACTCTCCCTGTTTATTACTGGGGACTCCAGGAGTGAGGTGGACCCATCTGAGGAAATGGGCAAAGGACACTTTCCTTTCAGATTTAGATTTAACATGCATTTTTTGAATGCCAGTTATATGCGAAACACGTTCACATTTAATAACTCATATCTGAAACCTCGTAACTCAAAGGAGGGAAGGCAGTATTCTACTTTGAGATTGAGATCGAAAAGGTTAAAGGCTCTAATTAAAAAAAATTCACGTAAAAACAGAAATCGAGGAGAAGATTGTGAGTAGGGAAATGGCTGCTGTTTCTTGACTGTCTGACTTTAGATGCTGGATAAATCTGTACTGTATTGGATCAAAATCATAACTGAGATTGCAGTGTCAGTATCCCTAAACTAGGAGTCTGAGAACCTAGAACATTTGACTTAGAGCTTCACTAATAGGAAGCTAATACTCCCTGTCTGGCTTTTTTCTCACACTTTCAAAAACATATAGCAAAGAGTCAGAGTACACAGCCTATGGGCTCTAGTTGAACATTAGGAAGGGATGTGAAAGACACTGTATTTTTTTCTACTATCATAAGTTGAATATGATATTCTACCAACAGTAAAGGGAGAGTAACACAGAACTAAGAATCTATTTAATCCAAAGGAAAACCCACATTAACTGAGGAAAACATATTATCTGAACTCCAAATTGAAACACTTGGTCTGAAAAGTATGAGTATATTCATGGGGCAATAAAAAAAATTATTTAGAATTAGGAGTGATGATATCAGTGGTCTGCTCAGCTCATTGAAAAGGTCACCAAAAATGTGAGACTTCACTTCTTGATTAAATTACTGTGGTTGTCCATGTTCCTTACGGTTAAAAAGAAAAGAAGTCTGGCTGGTGTGGCTCAGCAGTTGAGCATCAACCTGTGATCCAAGAGATTGGGGTTCTATTCCTGTCAGGGCACACGCCCGGGTTGCGGGCTCGATCCCCAGTAGGGGGTGTGCAGGAGGCAGCCGATCAATGACTCTCTCATCACTGATGTTTCTCTCCCTCTCCTTCTCCGTTCCTCTCTCTGGAATCAATAGAGACATATTTTTAAATAAATAAAAAGAAAGAAAGAAAGAAAGAAAGAAAGAAAGAAAGAAAGAAAGAAAGAAAGAAAGAAAGAAAGAAGGAAAGAAAGAAGGAAAGAAAGAAGGAAAGAAAGAAGGAAAGAAAAGAAAAGCTCTCAATTAAGCCTACTTCCCCCACTATTTCTTTAAGTAACAGAAGATAAAAGTAGGTTAAAGCTCAGGGAGCTTTTGAGAGAGGAACACTCAAGGACATACTCCATTCTTTACCTGTGTCACAGAGAATGTCACTGGGACATCCGCGCAACTAGAAATCTTTTTAATCACCGTAAAGATCCAAAGGTTTCCCTAAGTGACATCCTGGTTTACACTGTGACAAGATGGAGGCATTCCTTGCTGGATTTAGAAAGATTGCCGCATCCCAGGCATCCAGTATCTCACTATTTACCCTCAGCCCCTCACCTGTAGAAATGCCTCTTTCTGACTGTGAGGACAGAGCCTGTCATCTTAACACTCCTCCATTCCACGTAAAAACCCAGAAGCCTGCAAACACATGCAGTGCTGAGCGCTCACTGAGAGAGTGGGCAAAGAGCAACGCGTAATATTCTGTGTGTGAGGGTCGCTGTATATTTTATCGTCAAAGGCCTACTCTAGTGTAGTGGATCCCGGGGTTTATAACACAGCTCCTGAATATAAAGAGATAAGTGGCTTATTAAATGCTGCCTAATGGAGAACCACACTCACAGTATCCATCAATAAAAGGTTCTGGAGAAAGGAAAATAAGGAATTGCACATTACAAAAATCACTAGGAAAATTCAAGTTATTATATATTTTTCTTTGAAGCTGTTTTGTTGATTGTCTCTAACTACAGATAAGTTCAGATGAGAGGGAGGGAGGCAAGTTTCCTCTGACAGTTCAGGAAGAGCCAGGTAGCTCAGTGTCCCACAGAGGAGCTCAAAGCAAAACAGTACAGCAGCTTCCCCCATCTTCTGGGGAGCAGAGAGGATTTGGAGATTGAGTTAACAATCAATCATGGCTATGCAAGGAAGCGTCCATAAAAATCCCTAACCTGTGGGATTCAGAGAGCTTCTCGGTTGGTGAAGAGAGCTCCCATGTACTGGAAGGGTGGCACATCCTAACTCGATGGGGATAGAAGTCCCTGCTCTCAGGACCCTCTTAAAAAAGAAAGAGGGAAAAAAATAAGTCAACTGTTAAAACAGACACCACTTAATCTGTCTATAAAACATGAAATTAGGAGAACTGTAGCTGTATTTCCAAGCCCTGGAAGTTTCTTCTTGATGCTAAATCCTCAAAGCCATACTATTTCTAATTGAGCAAACAGAAGGAAAAACGTATCAGTCTCAAATTAAACCTCCCGTAATGCAAGAGGAAATAACAGATGGCCCTTTACCCTTCCCAGATGTGAGGAATACAGTGTGTTGTCTGAGCCTGGCTTCAGAGAACTTGAGAGTGCTAACAAAGGCTAAGCTATTCAAAGCAAAACGCTGTGCTCAGCTCTTCTCTGTCACTGTGACATCAGTCTAAGTGCCCACATAACCCTTAGCCTACTTATTCCTTAAATGATTTCCTTCTATCTAATGCCTGCAGTCACATGGCCTGATGGTTTAGATAAATCATGTGCCAGATCTTGGCAGTTATATCTCTTCTTTGTGGGAAGGTCAAGTGGTCCCTTAAAAAATCTGAAGAACATAAAAATATTAATGCATATATGGGCTTAGAGAGGACAAGATAAAACTCCTTGGCATACATACAAAAAGCCTTCCAAAATTTGTAAGCAACCTACTTCTTTAGGGTCCTCACCCATTTCCCCTCTTCTTCCACTAGCACATATTCAGTCTTTATTGCCTCCATGTCTTTGCACATGCTGTTCCCTCTGCCTTTCTTACCTTCTCTGATGGAAGAAAACTCATAAGTATCCTTGAGAACATTTCAGATTCTCTGTAAAATATCTTCCAACAACTCCAGGGAAATTTAGTTGCTTCCTTGTCTGTGCTTTTATAAGCTTTTGTTCATATCTTTATTATAATACCTATCACATTATGCTGTAATTATGTGTTAAATTTGATGGGAGAGAGCATGTCTTAATCATCTAGCGGTTAACATAGCCTCTGGCAGATAGTAAATACTCAATGCATTGTTTGAATGAATGAACACTGTCTAAATTGTTTGCTTTATTTTTCTGTGAAACTGGTTTAATACTGTGGCTGTCTTCAGTGGCAACTTATTCTTAAATACTTATAATGGGAGGAAGACAGTGAACAACTAATTGAATCACTCCTGGAAGGCTGCCATTTGTGTTACACTTACCCCCAAAAGTGGGGGAAATCTACAAATTACAATGTTAAACATGGCTTTATAATAACAATGAAAAATGTGTTTATATAACCATTTCCATTTCCAATTCTCAACAGAGTAAGTATAAAGGAAAAAATGATACACAAACATCATGTGTAGATGGCATCAAAAGAGGTCTTTAAAAAGATCAAAACAACAGATTTTTACAGTCAAAAGAGACCTCTTGGTTATCTAGTTCAATCCTCTGTTATATAGGAATCTCTATAATATCCCTGATAAATGTTCCCCTAGTCTCCACTTGAACACTTCCAGTGATGGGGAACTCACTGCTTATCAGGTACTTGATTACTTTATTTTAACAATGATAATATCCAAGTTTAGCCCAAATCTGCCTCCTAGTAATCTTTAACCATCGAAGTTAGTCCTTTCTTCTTAAACCACAGAAAATAGTCCTTCTTTGTTAGGGTAACCCTATAAAAAATTAAAAAACAGCTATTTAGTCACCCCAGGCCTTTTTTTTCTTTCTTTCTTTTTTTTTTTTTTTTTTTTTTTGACTTTTCCAGTTTCATTCAACTGCTTCTCACATGTCATGTTTTCCAACACTGTCAAAAACCTGGTTCATATTCTCCAGACATGTTGTAGTTTGTCTCTGACACTTCTAAAATTAAGTTACACTCATCTAGTGTAGAGGATTTCCCGGAGCAGGACTAACAGATGTCTCTCATTCTGGGCTTCGTACAGGTACTCTTCAAGCTTGGACTGCCTCTTCTATGATGTAGAGTCAATGGTTAGCAGGAAAAGGGATAACATGAAGCCTGGGTAGGACCAGAGCTAAAAGAACTGATCCAGTTCTGGGACTTTAGTTGGGAGACAAGCTGCCTAAACGAATCCTAGATATACCAAGGGCATTCAAAGGACTTTGATCTGATAGATGGAGACCAGAATGTAGCCATATTTGAAATCATATAAGTAGTACTGTAGGAAAAGGCCAGCAAACAACAAACAAACTCTGAAAACACAATGGATATTATCTACTATAGTTCAAAAGGAACCCGTTAAGGGACCTACATTTTATACTGATGCTAATAAGGCTGGAATGATTGGGTATTCTGGGGAAAACATTTCCAGAGTAGTAAAAACCTCTCTAACCTCTGTCCAGCAGGCGAAAATATCAGCCATTATCCTATTACTGCAAGAGCAAGAACAAACACTTAATATAGTTACTGACTCTCAGTATGCTGAACTCACAGTTAAACATATAGAAACAGTCACTGTTATTGAGGATTCCTCGCCAATTAATTTATTATTTTTGCAACTACAGCAGTTAATTCGTGCACGTAAATGCCCATTCTATATCACCCATATAAGGGCACACACACAACTTCCTGGACCCATGGCAGCAGGTAATCATGAAATAGATCAGAAATTGATTGGATCAGTTTTAAAGGCCACAAAGGCTCATGCCTTACACCACCAGAATGCAAGGGCCTTGAAAGATGATTATCATATTTCCTGGGAGCAGGCTTGTCATATTCTGCGTCATTGCCCTATCTGTACACAAATCCAAGGGCCGCGAATGCTAGAAGGAGTTAATCCTCAAGGTGTTGCTAGTAATGATTTGTGGCAAATGGACGTAACACATTTGTCTGAGTTTGGAAAGTTGCAATATATACATCATACTATAGATACTTATTCTGGATTAATTTGGGTGACCCCCTTGCCTAATGAAAGAGCTGATGCTGTTATAACACATCTTCTTGAGGCTTTTGCAGTGATGGGTCTTCCTAAAGCCATTAAGACAGACAATGGACCTGCATACCTCAACACTTCTTTTCTAAATATCATATACAACATGTTGCAGGCATTCCTTATAATCCACAGGGGCAAGCAATTATTGAACGAGCTAATAGAACCCTCAAGGAGATGCTGCGAAAACAAAAAGGGGGAATAGGGACTCAGTCACCTAGACAGAGAATTGCAAGAGCTCTCTTTACTATTAATTTTTTGAATAAAGACACTCAGGGTGCTACCGCAGCTGAAAAACATCGGACTCGCGAGAGTTCTCCGGAAGTACATCAACCTGTATTTATAAGAGATGTTTTAACAAATACCTGGATCCCCGCTGAAGTTTTGCGGTGGGGCTGTGGTTATACTTGTGTTTCCACAGGTCAACAGAAGTATTGGACGCCCGTAAGGGAAATCAAGATTAGACATGAGCAAGCGAAGGGGGAGTGAATTTAACAACTTAACTCGAAGTGTGCAGAAGTTAGATCTTCATGCACAAACCATCACTGCCCCTTTGCCTCAAACACAAAGGGCTACCGTTCCTCCTTGGGGCCAACTGAAGGAGATGAATCAGAAAGCTGAACAAGTGTTGCAAGAGGCTGGACAGCCAGTGAATGCAACGGCCCTTTTCCTTGCCGTGCTTGCTGTTATTTCCACACAGGTAACGCCTATCCAAGCAGAAAACCCCACTTATTGGGCACACGTCCCTAATCCACTCCTAAACAGGGGAGTAGGTGGCGGGATTCTACTGTCCCTATTTATACTAATGAAACATCGTGGGTGCCAGGACCTTCTGATACTCGAGGCCCAGTAGCTCCTCATGAAGAGGGGATGATTGTTCCCTTTTATGAAGTAGGAGTAGAGGGTCTACCCACATGCATAGGAGTTTCTGAGCATTGCTTAAAAGTACGGACTGCTGCCTGGGTGTCTATAGTCCGAAATTCTACTTGGAAAGGTGAAAAATCGAGGAAATTATTTTTACTCCAGGGAAAAACCTTTAGTGGCAACATCAGCAGCAGCAGCTGCCCTCTGCTGAATGGCCACCATGCATGTTACTACTATGGCAGCATCTTTGAGCGATTGGGTACGTTGGGAACAATGTGGAGGTGAAGTGGCTCGGGTTCTTATTAATACTTCCTATGGGAGTGTCATTGATTGGAGCCCTCGTGGTTCTGCCCGAGCAAAGGGTCAAGGTTCAGACTTACAGTGGCGTTCTGATGGTCAGGGTAATATATCTACACATGCTAATGGCGCCATCCAATGGCATGAGGGAGGCATGTCTGCAAGTGCTCCTCATCTAATCGGTGGGCCCTTTCAGTCCCACCTATGGAAACTAATGAAGGCATTAAACCCTATGTATGCTTGGAAGGGGAACATGGCAAAACATTACGACGAATCAAACTCAGTTACAATTTACAAGGAACTTGACGCGTTGGACACAGGCTTGTGTCCGATTGCCATATCTTATAATGATTGGGCAGGTACTATGGAATTCTACTAATTATACTCTGACTTGTCATAATTGTTCTTTTTATACTTGTGTGAATTTCTCCACCCCTTTTAATAGTTCTTTACAGGACATTGATCTGCTGAAAGCGCCTTCTGGGATATGGATACCAGTTCAATGGTCCCGTCCTTGGCAAGATTCTCCAACCATGATGTTGTTTCAACAATTGGTAGAATATATGAAAAGAGGCAAAAGAATGATTGGCATGATCATTACCCTTATCATGGGGCTTCTAGCTGTCACTGCCACGGCGGCTATGGCTGGAGTAGCCTTGCACCAAAGCGGGCAAGCTGCACATTATATACAACAGTGGCACCCTAACTCTGAGCAGTTACGGACGTCTCAGAGGCAGGCTGACTCAGGAATTAAGGCTAGACTAGGAGATTTAGAACAAGCTGTAGTTATGTTAGGAGAGCAAATAGTTAGTTTACAACGTCAGATGCACTTTAAATGTGATTGGAACACGTCTACCTTTTGTGTCACTCCTGTTCCTTGGAATCAAACACACCTTCCTTGGTCTATAGTACAAAAACATTAATATACCACTCACATAACATGACTGAAGGAATTGGGGAATTACAAAAACATATTTCTGCTACTTTTCAAAATCAACTACAGCTAGTTTCTGGGACTTGTATTAAATAACACAAGGGATGCAGGAAGGCTTACAAAAGTTAAATCCCCTTAATAGTCTTAAAGCAGTGGGAGGAGGTGTGGCTGGAATTTCCATTCGCTGTTGTGTTGCTTGTTGTCTCCTCTACAGAGTCTGGAGAGGAGCTCGCGGATCACAAACTTCATCACCAAAGCACAGCAGAAAGCAGCTGCCTTCTCTGTCCTGCTTCATCAAATTCAGCAAAAACAAAAAGGGGGAAATGTAGGAAAAGGCCAGCAAACAACAAGCAAACTCTGAAGGAGCTGGGTAGCAAGCTTCCCCGGAATCGCAGAAATCCCCTTGAAAACGAGGGAGACATTTCTGACAGCAACCGAAAACAGGTCCTCATCGATCTGGGAAGCTTGCCCCCAGAGGGTTATGGCCTTCAGAACAAATGTGAAGCATTAGCATAGCACAAAACCTTTTGTTCACACGCATTTTATAGTTCCTACTGATCTCTTACACCTGCCTTTGTGTAACTCACAATAAAATTCACTGGATGGTGAGGAGGGTTGTTGCAGCTCCTCCAGAGCCTCAACCCTCTGCATCTCCACCTAAATTCTACATTCTCCGTGTCTCGAGTTTTCTTTGCGTCCCGCGAGCACAACATGGTACCATTATACCTCCATTAGATTTTGGAGCAAGCCCCCAATCATCAGCTGGGAAACACAAGAATCTTTGCAAAGAGGTTGCAAAGGGCTAGGCAAATTAAAGTCAGGAAGGCTAGCGTTCAAAGAAGGGCTGTGTGTCTAGGGGGAAACTGAGGTAGTAAGAATAAAAATGACTCTGGAGTCATAAAAACCTTTGTTGAGTTCTATTTTCTTTACTTTCCAAACCTCAGTGTCCTCATGGAAAATGGGTCTAATAATAGTATTTATTTAAAGGATTGCTGTGAAGACTTAGTGGAATGATATATGTAAAGTCTACATATAGTTAGTACTTATTAAATGTTTTTTATTGCAAAGTAAAATGCATGAATAAAGTGTAAGTTAAATAATGTTTTAAGTAATTTCACTTTTGAAGCCTTTAAAATCTAAGAGCATTTTCTCAAAATATTTTTAACACCTCCTTTAAGAAAAGCACTGTATCTTTTTTTTCAGTGATGACCAGGACTGATGTGGATTAGCTGAAAATGGCTTTTAAAGTAAGGATAACATAATATGATTCATTATAATCCTCATAATAATTGTACCAACAACATGGTTATAAAAATATACTTATTTTCAGATTTTACTTTCAAGTAAAATTATGACTTTACCATAAGTAATTGAAATCAGTCTTTTTTATAATAAAAATTCATTAATCCAGTCAGAATTCAAAATTACAATTTAATATTTGTTAGAAATCTCTGCGTAAATCTTTTCCCCAGCTCCACACTGTTTTCCTTGTAATATCCAATTATCTAAAAGTTAAGAGGAATGGGCACCGCCCAATGGGGGTGTCTGTTGCTCTGGTCCTATAGTTGCGATCCAGGGAATTGGGAGTGATGTCATCTGTAACAATAAAAAAGCTGCTCTTGGTGAGTGGAAGACCTATATATAAGAGTCACATTTAAGGGTCTACAGCCCAATTCATCAGCTTTCTCAAGTTTGCTCAACTTTAAGAGAGCACCAGCTGCTAACATATCTTAAGATCCTGTCTTAAGACATTGTGTGGTGAGTAATCTTTATTTTTTCTTTTAAGTCTCATATAAGATATTTTTTATAATCTAGGTATTATTAATGTGTATCATTTTCTACAAATATCACACTGTTCAAGTTAAAATGTTAAAGGAGGGCTTGAGTTATGTTTAATATAAAATGCCACAACACAAAATAAATTTATGCCACTAAAATACTCTCAAATCATTTATTTTTGTGATTAGAGTCTTTTGAGGGGCCTTGCTTTTTCTAAATTTATCTGAAATTACACACAAAAATTATAATTTGGCATGATATGCTTTCATGGTATCTTACTGAAATTTTGAAATAAAACAGACTAATGAGGAATGAATAATTCTGATTTAAATAACCAATATAAATTTATGAAGTTGAGTTAATATTCCATTTTCCTGCAGAATATTCTTATCAAATTGTTTGTTTTATGACTCACCAGGGCTCAAGCTGTATACTAGAGCTGGAGAGACAGTTTGCTGAATATTTATTCCCTTTACATAAAGCCTTTTCTAATTTTCTATTCTGAAAACTGTACATGGATTTTAAGGGTATTTTACACCTGTTTTTCAGTTTTTTTCTATTAGGAATTGGAAGCAAAGCAGAGATGTCTGAAGTCACTAGGTGAATGTGACAAAGCTAAGATTAGACACCAATGCTCCTGTCCTCTAACCACAGTGCCTTTTTAAAAATAACATAAACCAAAGTTGAAGTATATGCATTTGTTGCTCCATCTATAGCTTTATATTGCATAGTGAAGCTTTATATTGCACAGTGAAAATAAATGTACTAGATTATAATGTTTCTTATGCTACTTCTAAATGATGCCATTTCAAAATAAATACATAAATGAATAAGTAAACGATGCCATTTCCCTTTAAAAGATGAGTGCATAGCCACTCTAAGTGTATGTTAAAACAGACAACATTAAACATTAAGAAAAAGCACTTCCATAATAATAGATTTTGCAATTATTGAAGTGCAGGTTAAGGTAAGACTACTCTATTTTGACATGAAGAGTTTTATGAGCAAGAGAGGTAAGTGCTAAAATTTATACTCAAACAAGACTGTTTAAAAAAAAAAGCTGTAGAGAAAAGATAGAAAAACATTTTATATGAAGCCAAAGCTCTAAATCCATATAACAGGTAATTAAGTAGATGATTTTTAAATACTTTGACACATTTTTTAAATGGTAGAAGTGTGAATTAATCTAGTACAAAAATCTCTAAATCAGAGCCTATTCATTTGGTATTTATGGTTATTATTGCAGTGCCTGAAATGAAGTTGACTTATGAAAAAGAAATTTGCTAAGTAAATAAAGTGTTAATAATTTACCTAATTAAGAGAATTAGCCATTTTCAAGCAAATTATAAGCACTTAGTCATAAGCAACATAAAATGTATGAGGAAATTCTAAAAAGCAAGTATTTTCATTCCTCATGTGGCTTAAAATTCATGTATTAAAACTTGCACAAGAACTCTCAAAAAGATACCTAAAAAGTAAAACTAATTTACCTAGAAAGTAAAACTAATCTGTCTAAATTCTAAGTCAAATTATGTGTATATATAATACATACCAATGTATCTGTAAAATAAAGAGGCTGATTCGAAAAGTATCCCATGAAACCAATCCAATTAGTTACTGTAACACTGCACAGTTGTATAGTTATAAATTTAATGGTATAGTTTAGAGTATTAAGAATATTTTTAAAATACCTGCATTTTGCTTTTTCTTTTTAGTGAAGATGATGTCTGCAAAATACATGGTTAAAGTAATGATCATCATGTTTGCAATTTATTTTTTTGCAAAATCAGATGCAAAACCCATTAAGTAAGTACTGCAGCCTGTTCTGCATGGTGAGGGCATGGGAATGGGATGTTTAGGGTTGGCTCTATGGTTGGAAGAGGGGAGCTAATGGAGTGGCCTCTCTGTTCCTGCTCCCTACAGGAAGAGGTCTGTGAGTGAAATACAGCTTTTGCATAACCTGAGTAAACACGTGAAATCGATGGAAAGGATAGAATGGCTGCGGAAGAAGCTGCAGGCTGTGCACAGTTTTGTTCCTCTTGGAGCTTCTGTAACTCACAAGGATACTGTTTCCCAGACGCCCCGAAAAAAGGAAGACAATGTGCTGGTTGAAGGCCATCAAAAAAGCCTTGGAGAAGCAGACAAAGCTGATGTGGATGTATTAACTAAGGCTAAAGCCCAGTGAAAACACATATATCAGAGCACTCCTCCAGACAGCATAGGGCAACAATATTACATGCTGCTGCTAGTGTTTTCAAGCTCTATAATGATTACCAAGTGCCAACATTTCTAATATTACCAAACTTTACACATAATCCATTGTGAGTCATGATAGCTATAATTTGAACTGATTATTTCATCTACTTTTATTCAAGTCTTTTAATTATTCTATTTCTATTTATTCTTTTTAAAGTATGTTATTGCATAATTTATAAAAGAATAAAATTGTACTCTTTGACTTCTCTCCCATCTTACAATGCAAAATAAAAATTTAATGACCATGATTCTACATAAATGAAGTTAAGTATTTTTCACTTGTTATAAGAATGTCTTTTTGGTTATAAGTAACACCAATATGTTTAAATGGAACGTGACTAGGAAGAACAGCATGAAATAGTTTTATTTCCCGTTTTATTGGGAAATAATGGATATACATCACTATGTAAGTTTACGGCATACAACGTGGATGCAGTTACATCACTTTTACACCTATTGTTTGTATTTTAAGGAGTCTTGTTGAAGAAGTCTTTCCCCAGCCCTAGGTCACAAAGTTACCTCTTACATCTGCTTTAGAGTTTTACCTTCACTTTAGGTGCCTATTCTTCTGAAGTCTAACTTTATGTGACAAAATATTATGTTTCAACTTTATTTCTTTCCCCATGTGGACAGCCAGTGTTCCAAATACCATCTATCCAACAATTCTTTATTTCTCCATAGTGTTGTAGGTACATTTAAAAATTATATCTTAAGTTCTTAAACATAGGTTTATCATTTTATTTTATTTTTAGACTGAAAATTTGCTTAATTGTTCTCTTTGAATCAAGTTTCAGTCTATGAAAGGTCAGTCCCAGGTGGGAGCCCACAAGTCACCCTTCTTGTACTTTCCCTTCATCTCGTGGTTTAATCCTTGGACCCTGTGTGTTCCTCTGAATGTCCCTGGCCCTGTAATTCTCCTCCCCATGTGGCCCATGCAGACGACACCTTTCCTCCCAAATCCTCAGGGGTCGAGCCTGTGAATATTCCACCCAGGCTCTACAGAACTCTAGAGAAGTAAATTCTTGGTTGCATCTTGAAGCAGCAATTTGTGGAGGTGGCCCCTAGGAAACCTGCTGGAGGAAGAAACAATCTGTCCTTAAGCGGTGGGCCTCTTTGGCTAATTAAACTTCATTCAGAGCAAAGCCGAGCACTTAGAATTAAGTTTTAAAATAAATGATTTCTTTTTGTAATGTTTATCCTAAGGCTTCTTTTACAGTAAAAGAAACTGGATGATTTTTCTCAGCCATAGAAACTCCTGGTAATGTGGGAAGAGCTCAGGAATGTATGATCCATCCATTTCATCCCCAGTGGTCTCCTTTTTGCACAGAAATCACATGTCTCCTGGAAAGGACTGCGACCAAACGACAATATCTGCAGTTTCCTTGGCCCAGATCTTCATGGGTTGCACATTCTCACCCTCTTTTGGGATCCCAGGATGAAAGGGTGGATACAGAGGCTCCGAAGTAGATATATTTGTAAAGATGTGTAAATGGAAGCCATCAGTTGTATTGAAAAATGAAATGGCTGTCAGGTCACCATCCAGGAAAAACACCATCTCTGCCAGTCTGGGTTCACATGGGGAACAGTCCTGGTTTCTGTGCTAGCAGTGACTTCATGTCTCCCCTTGAAGTTCACCACCCAGAAACCCAGATCGGAAGATTACAGGAAAGGTCCTTCATGATCTGCACATTCCTTGCAAACACCCGCAGCCCATTCCAGTGTTCCCCCAACTTCCACCTCCCAATAGCGGAAGCTGGAGGTAAAGCAGCAGGAGGAGCCCAGGGCACGAGCAGCGGAGGTGAATGTTTGGCATCCTGTGGCGATCTTGTGTGAACTTACCTATATCCGATGCTCTAGAGGTTATTAAGGGAATGTGAGGCCCTGGCTGGGCAGCTCAGTTGGTTAGAGCATTGTCCCAATATGCTGAGGTTCTGCAGGTTTGATCCCTGGCCAGGGCACATTCAAGAATCAACCAATGAATGCATAAATAAGTGGAACAACAAATTGATCTCTCTCTCTCTCCCCCTCCCCCTCTCTTCCTCTCTATCCCTCTCTCTCAAATCAATAAATAAAAATTTTTTTTTAAAAAGAGAGACTGTGAGAAAGTCATTGGCTGTGGCTGGATGCAGAGTCATAGTCACATAGAATCTCAGCATCCAGCAGTACATGCTCATTACAGCTATCATCGCTTTTATCTCAGCCACCAGTTTCCCCAGGGGCACGTTGGTCTGGATTCTTTGGATCCAAGAGATGTGAAGACACGGGACAGGTGAAAAGGCTGTCCTGATTTTCCCTCTGCAAATGCTGGAGGCAGGTGAAGTAGAACTCCTATTTGCCGAATGTCAGTCAGGGATTGTGGAAATAGTTTAGGCAGATGCAACATGTCGATCCTATGAGTTTTTCTACCATGGCCACGTTTCAATGTGGCTGTTTTCGGTATTGTGCTTCCTTGGAGTGCTGCAATTTTTATTGGACTGAAGACTTCTCATAAGGGTAGTTTGCTTCACATACCATTGTTGAATCAGTGAAAGCGTGAGGGCTAGGACTTCCTATCTCACCATCTTGCTGATGTCATTAACAAAGGCTTATTTTTGAGCTGTTTAGTCTATTGATGTTTGTTCCTGCAATATAAACCACACACACACACACACACACATCCTTCTTTACAGACTTTATTCTGCTATGCAAATTTTACAATGGATTTGTTGAGTTCTGTTCTAAAAAAATCCAGCTGCGATTTTGATTGAGATTGTATTGGCATTATATTAATTTTAAGAAGAATTGTTATCTTTATATATCACCCTATGCATCAACATAGTAAGACTCTTCATTTATTCTGATTTCCTTTTATGCCTTTTATTTTTTCCTTTCAATTATATTTTGTATTGGTTTTAGGTGTACAGCTTGGTGGTTAGACAATCATATACTTTCCATAGTGTTTCCCTCCTTATTTCCAGGGCCCCAACTGGCACCATACATAGTTATCACAATATTATTGACTGTATTTCTTATGCTTTACTTACTTCCCCATTACTATTTTATGCCTTTTAAATAGAGTCTAAACATTTTCTCTGGAAAAATCTTATGTATCCTTTGTTAAATGCTAAATACTATAAAGTTTTGTAGCTATCATGAAAGATATCAAAATTTTTATCACATTTTCTACTTGGTTATTTTTGGTGTGAAGGAACATTGTTTATTTTTATAATTTTATCTTACATCCAACAACCCTCCTGGACTCTTTTATTAATTCTAATAGTTTGTATCTTGATTACATTTGCTTTTCTATGTAGGTGATCACCTAATCTCATTTTATAGCTCTTTGAGGTATAGCTTACATAAAATTTACCTATTGTTTGCAAGGATATTTAGTATTTGTAAAGTTGTGCAACTATCACTCATCTTGCTTTAGAAGGTTACCATCACTCCAAAATGTTTTCTTGAACCTATTTGCTCTTATTCCTAGCCCCAGGCAACCATGGATCAGCTCTCTGTCTCTATAAATGTGCCTTCTCTGGACAGTTCACTTAACAGAGTTGTGTGAATCCTAGCTATTCTTTACACCCCAGATCAAACATCCTCTTTCATCCCTCTTTCCTGCACCTTCTTCATCTCTTCAGTTAAAAGCAACCTTTTATATCTCTGACCTCCCATAGCACATTATCTCTGTCTCCCTATAACCCAAATTGTTTTCCTTTTATTTGATACTTAATTACACAGCCCATTTATGTAGTAGAGCCTGTATATTAATAATGTCTGTATCTCCCCTGGTGTTCTTACCCAGGGTCTTGGTCAACCAATAATATATTTGCTGACTAGGGAGAGTCCTTTTTGGGTGAATGTGATTTTTGTGTTCTTGCCACTAGGTGGCAGTGCTCAAACCTTGCAGTACAAAGAAAACCCCAGGCTTTCAAGTAAAGAGGATTTTGGGTCTGTGACTTATCATTAATTTGTTGAGCAAGTATTCAACAGAAGCTTAGCTTATCCTGCTGTGCAACAGTCTTGAGTTAGCATGCTACGAGGTGCAATAATATAGACAACCAAAGAAACTTGTTTGTTCATTGCTTCTATTTGAAACTTTTTGTTTCTGTTAAATTGGAGGTTCTGTATTGACCTCTCTGGTGTGTGAATTGATATTGCAGAAGGCAGACTTTCATTACGGGTCTGAACCTTAGCTCACTCAGTCAGCATTTACAAATTATTGTGCAGAGCAGTTTACGATGGTGCGAATGGATGGCATTACCTACTAAATATATAGCTGCTACCCATGCTTCCAAATTAATAATAATATTTGAAAGGTTAACTTTCTTTTTAAAGCAGACAACACTGGTAACTTTCTATTTAGATTCTCTCTCTCTTTTAAAGAATAATAATGAAATAAGCTGTAGGTCCTTCAGGTCATTTCATTTACAGCAAGATAAAATAGTTTGACTGGATTCTGTCCTGGAACAAAGTCTCTGTATTTCATCTGAAATTTCTTGTTGGTATAATTCTTCCAATGCTTTCTGAAAAATTCCTAGAACTTGGGCTAGAACTTGTGAATTATGCTAAGCAGAGCAACTTATTGGCCCACAGCAGGGTTAGAACTACTTTTTTTGGTTTTGTTTTCTTATTAATTGTTGGGTTTATTTGTAGGAAGAGTATGGCGAGCCAAAAGAAACTATAGTATACATAAATATAGGTAATATTATGAAAATAATGTGTCTAAAGGGAGATGGTATAAAGTATATGGTAGAATACCAGAGACTTTCTTTAGGATATGATAGCTTCTATTTTGATATAAGGAAATGTTTCCTGTTTGACAGACCTCACTAACCCTCACTTGCACTGTAGAATTACCTCCAGTGATCTTAGCTTACAGAAGAAAATTTTGATAGTAAACCAAGATTGGTAAGCTTTTTGTTGTTGATATATATATATATTTTTTGGAAATTTCTCCATGAGATTACCTGTATTACAACATTCCTGTTTAGATTGCCCGTCTTACTTAGAAATCATCCAAAATTACCATTTCCAACTTAGCGTACTGTTGGCAGTAACAGCTTGCTACGGACCGCGGCGGTGACCGGTTCCCTGCGCTCGGGGCGCCTCCGCGTCCCCGGATGAGGCGCAGGGCGCTCCGCACACTCCGTCGCTCACGTTCAGTGCGCGCCTCCGCTTAGACGTGGCGTGGAGAACGCTTCGGGCACCGCGCGCCTGGGAGACCGGGAGCTTCTTCCCTCCGAACTAAACAAGGGTTCAAAGTCTGGTTTTGTTTTAACAAAGTTCTTCCCGCAAAATGTTTTCAAGCCGAGCACTTAAACCAGGCTCCCTTCCTCTTTGCTCCCTCTGCGGGCAAAGCCCCTCCCACTCCTCTAAAACTCGGGGCACCCTCCCTCATCCTTCAGGACTCAGCTCAATCGTCCCTCGCGGGGGAGGCTTCCTAACGCTGGCAGGCAGAGCCGGGCGCCCCCGTCCCCCAGGGAGCGACGCGGGGGATGGGCTGACAGTAGGGGGGGTCATCTGGTTTCGGGTGCGAGTGTAGAGGCAGGAGGTCGTGTCGGTTATTTCCCCGGGTTGAGTGTGGTCCAGCCTTTGGCACGTGGCGCGCTCCGTGCAGCTGAACGCCCCCGGGAGCAGCACCCCATCGGGCCAGCCCCGCCGTGCGGCCGGCACACCGGTTCCCGCCAGCCCGGCGTTTAAAAACAAACAGCTGTGCGCGTGAGGGAACAGAGGGTGGCCTCGCACCGCCGCCTTCCAGGGGCGCCGCTGGGTTACTGTCCCCCGCCCGAGCTCGTACGGGCGCTGTCGGAGTTTGCTCAGTTGAGGGAAACGCTTTTCCCGAGCAAACTCGGGATCCCGGAGGTATTTCTCCAACCCTGGGCTGGAGACGAGGTACGCTTTTTTTCTAACCGGGCTGGGAAGTCGAAGGAAAAGACTTGGGATTCAAAAGATAGGGGGGGTGGGACGCTGATCGCAGCCGCGCCGCCCACGGTGCCGGGCCAGCCCCTCTGCCGAACGCCCACCGCGCCTGCAGCTCCCCGGACTGTCCTCGCGCTCGGCGCCCCGCCCACTTCTGGGAGGGGAGCCACCATTCTCGCGAGAACGCAGCGAGCCTTGCCACTTCAGACTGCGGGCTCTCGCGAGAAGAGGATTAGGAGCCGGCCTGCAACCTGCCGGGCGGCTCTGGGAGCCGCGGCCGCCTGAGTGGCCGTCACCACAGACGCCTGTGGAGGGGTCCAGTTGAGGAGGAACCGGAGCTGTCGCTGGCCCCGGCTTTTACCTAGGTCCTCGGTGGACGCTCGCGGAGGACTACAGGTTCGGGGCTGACTGAACGCCGCCGGGGAACTCGGTGGGGGCGGCGCCGGAGGCTGGGCTTGGCGGGGGCGAAGGAGGAAGGGGGAGGAGGGCGAACAGGGGCTGGGAGCCGGGCTGCTGTGGCGGTGGTCCCGGCGTCTTGGACCCTCCCAGGGGACCGCGGGTGGGGTCTGGGCTCCAGTCGCTGGCACTCAGCTCTGAGGGGCCGGCATGGGGCTTGGGGCCGGCGTGGCTGGTTTTGGGCTGGGAGCCCCGAGGCCTTTCCCCAGGGGTGAAGGCGATACCCTCCTCCCTCCTTCCCCAGGCCGAGGAACCCCGCGCCCCGCCCCTCTTCTGTATTCCCTGGGCCGTCGCTGCGACACCCTGAGGCGGGTGCATCACAATAGGGGGTCAGGTGGCAAGTAGTCTCCCTTTGGGTGAAGAGGAGTGAGGCCCTAGTAATATGCAGCGTGTTTTATGCTGTAATAGCATCACGTATGGTAAAGCTTTGTTTCCACCGAACTTGCACAGAAAAACTTATTTTTTTCTTCTTCAGATGCAAGTTTCCTAACACCTTTTATCTTCTGGAATGAGGTGGAGGGAGGTGAGACATCACTTAGTAATTTGTAATGTGGGGGCAATGTGACCGCCCCTGGGCCTCACAGATTTCCTACTTCCCCTTTCTCCTCGGTATTTTGAGTCCGTGATGAAAAGACACTAATCCGTGCATGCTCAAGATAGAGCCTCACCGGTTTGTCACTTTCCGTACTTAGCATGCAAAAATAACTTAAATTTTGTATCTCTAAGTCTTTATGCTTTTCATTTAAATGTACACTCAATGAAGCAGCGTGGTATATCGATTTTATTTGACAGTTGGGTACCTACCCCCCCCCCCTTCCCCAACTACACAAATGTGATCAACATTTTTCAGGGAGGAGGTTAGGGATATATTTGGAATGAAATAGACTGTAGAAGTTGGAATAAGAGATATATAAGGAATGAAACCATAAGGCCCTCCCCCCGGCCCCCCACAAATTTCTGCCTTGGAGAGCCCATCCAGGACTGAAGTCTGAGCATTGACACTGAGGACGGCAGTTGTCATTTGAATACAGAGCAGAAAGCCGTAGAAGATACTTGGGAAAGCATTTGATGGTGGATTAAGACTGTTAGAAGAGTGTATGAGAATTGTTTTTGAAGGTCTAAATATGTTTTGTAAATGTTTCTAACATTTCTCAGAGTTTATGACCTACGTGCTATTACTATACATAAAGAGAAAGTGGGAAGGGAGGTTCTGAAGCATGGAGCCTGGTAAGAGGAACCATGAAGTAAGGTAGTGTTCAGTCAGGAAAGCTTTCAGTGTCTCAGAAACGGTTTTGAGTTCTTTCACCTTTTTTCCTCCCAAAAAAGCTTTCAGATGGTCTTTTTACTTTCTATATGTCACCCCTCCACTAGTTTGAATTTTTTTCTTTCTCACCCTTCTAAGCCTTGTGAGATTTTTAAATCATTAACTATGAAGTTGAATACTGCTGTGTTTTGCTTTGTGGCACATTTAGGTGAGTTGGAGAAGTGTGGAAGAGATCTGGAAAATATTGTGCACCCTTTCAAAGACAGTTTATGAATAGCAAACTCACATGCCTTCAGGTACTAGGCAGATTAAAATAAAAACGAGTGAAATGCACTAGAGAGTTTATGCTGCATCTAAGAGAGACATCCAGTTCTCAGGTCTATCTGATTAGTGCCTTACATGAATATGTGCCCAGTTTTCAGCTTTTTCAAGGGAAAACAGGACATCTAGATTTTTGCTTGAAGCCTCTTGATTTTTAAAAATATTGACAGTGAATTAAAACAGCTGAAAATAGCTTCATGTGTCCTAACCAAACCCAAACCTGTCAGTATAGTTGTATCCTGCTCTCCAGTCTAGGATCTCTGTTAGAGGTGAAAATTAATAGATTTTACAACTGGAAAAAAAAAAAGATTTAAAACAAGTATGCCAATTAGTTTGGAATTTCAAACCTAGGAGGACTTGGGAAAAATGTCAGGTCTCATTGAAAACAATAGACCCCTGGCCGGGTGGCTTGGTTAATTGGAGTGTCATTCTGTGCACCAAATGGGTTGTGGGTTCCATTCCTGGTCAGGGCACATGCCTAGGTTGAGGGTTTGATCACTGGTAGGGACTGTTTCTCTCTCGCCTTTTTTCTAGAATCAGTGGAAGCATGTCCTCCAGTGAGGATTAAAACAAAAACAAACAAAACCAGTAGATAAGCCAAGTTTAATAACCTTTAAATACTGTAGACAAATTGAACTGGTCCTTATTAACATTTTAACTGGAAATAACTAAAGGGAAAAAAACCTTTCAGTGTTTATGGTTTAATAACTCAGGATTCTGAACAAAGGTAATTTAAAGGTACCTTGAAGATAATTGATTTATTGAGAAGCCCTTTATTATACTTGCAATTACTATGTAAAATTAAATCCAGGAAACCCTCTGCAACTCATCTATGCTTTTGAATGTTTAATGTTTGCTGTACCATCCCTGTCTTCCCAGTAATTGACTTTTACTGGAAGTAATATTGATTCCTTGGATTTTATTCCCTGGCTCTTGGGGTAGGGGTAAGGGTCCTCAGGGATGGAAAGAAATGGTATGGGGGAGTGTGATATGAAACAGGCCCTCATGTGTCTCTTTCTTATATTGTCCGTTAAAAGATTGATTTAACTAATTTTTCTTGTAAGAAGAATAGGTACTTTGGTAGATTGAATACAGTGCCTTATACATAGTAGAGCTTAATGATATTTGCGGAATTGAACCCTGGTGTATTAAACCACACTTACCTATTAGTGTGAAGTACTTTAATCACATAATTTTATTCATACTTAGTTGGACTGTGGGGAATGGGAGTTTGGAGGTCAAACCTAAGTGGACTGTAGGATGTAGAGGGCAAGGTGAGGTCTTCTGTAGGGTTGAGGGTGAGAAAGGAGGCTAGGTGAAGGAAAGAGTTTTGAAAAGGAAGATAAAATGGTTTAATACCTTTTTGTCTACTGTGCATTTTTACAAAGACGCTCTACTTTAAATGACTAAATTGATCATAACTCATGCAAAAACTACACAGAACATTGGTTTTTAATCAGGATTGCTTCAGGAGTTTGCAACCCTCATTTTCTTCTTTTAGCCCAGTCTTTACAGGTCAAGCTAGTCTAATATCTCTTCATCCCATCCCTGCCTCTGGTATAGGAAGTGAAACAGGAGGATATTATGTTTGTGAGGTGTTCCTGTTTAAGAATTTTAAAAACAATCTGAAGAATTTGTTGTATATTTGTAGAGGTTATGTTTGTTTAGGGGGAACCATCATTTTCCTCTCCGCATGTTTCTACCATGACTTGTAAAGTACGAACTTCTTTCTGATAAGTATCTTTTCCCCCTTCTTTTTACCCCCCTCAGATGCCTTCCCAAGGGAGGATTAAGAGGTTAGGAGAAGGAATTGAGTATGCTTTTTGCTCAGTTCCTTCTGGTTCTATTTTTGGAGCTCCCAATTTTTAGTATATATATTTCTCCACTCCTCTGAATGGTAGATTGATCTGAGCAGACTGGGCCCTGTGAGAGAGAAGCTAATGGAACATCCATAGTTTTAAGTTTAATTTACAATCGAAGTTAATAGGAAGTTATTTTGGTCACTGGTTTCAGCCATATTTTTATCTTCATCTGTCTGACTCCTTTATTATTCTGTTTCTTTGTTGATTATAAACCCAGAGTAATGAAGGAAAAGGTCATTCTAGATGTTCATTAATGGAGGAAGAACTACTTAATTTTTTGCTCTTCTTGGATAGAATGTGTGTGAGGGTTCAAGCTAATGTTGCATTTTCCCTACTTTGGCTTGCCATGGTTTAGTTTAGCATCCTTGAAGCTGAGACCTACCTTGCTAAGCAGGTAGCAGACTAGAACTCAGATGGAAGGTAAGCAGTCAGCATTAAAAAAGATGCTGCCTGGGAGAGGACTAGAGGTTGGTAAATGTTAGTTGTAGCAGTATTAATACAATGAGCTAAGAACGGTAGTCCTCCCTTATCTGTGGAGCATACATTCCAAGACCCCCAGTGGATGCCTGAAAGCCCAGGTGGTAATGAACCTCCCCCACACACACACATATGCATGGATGCATACACACGTTTTCTGTTCATGTCTTCCACGCACAGAATTAATGCCTTTTCTATTTTAACCATGCACTGTGGCCGTAATTTGCAGTGGAGGTGTGAAAGCATGAATTTCTTTTTCCTTTACAATTTCATTTTTTTAAAAAAAAAAGTGTTTTTATTGATTTTTAGAGAGAGGAAGGGGATAGAGAGATAGAAACATCAATGAGAGAAACATCATTGATCAGCTTCCTCCTGCACACCCCCTACTGGGGATCAAGCCCGCAACCTGGGCATGTGCCCTAACTGGGAATGGAACTGTGACCTCTGGGTTCCTGGGTAGACACTCCACCACTGAGCCACACCAGACAGGCTAGAAGATTTCATTCTTACTGTAGATTTCAGCAACCTTAGCATACAATTTTCTCTTCCTATTGAGAATGTTCGCCTTTTCACTTATTAAAGAAGTACTTTACTGCTTTTCTTTGGCATATATCTCAATTGCCAGCATCACTATTCTTGAACTTTGGGATCATTATTAAGTAAAATAAAGGTTACTTGACTACAAGCATTGCAATACAGTCGATCCAATGATCGAGAAGGCTACTACTGACTGATGGGCAGGTAATGTATACAGTATTGCTGTGCTGGACAGAGGGATGATTTATGTCCCAGGTAGAACAGAAAAGAATGGTGAGATATTTCATCATGCTACTTAGAAGAGTGTGCAATTTACAACTTTTGAATTTCTGGAATTTTCCATTTAATATTTTGGTCTGGGTATTGATTGCAGTGACTGAAACCATGGAAGATGAAACTGAAGATAAAGGGTGGGGGGAGGACGCCTGTACTTGAAAAGAGGAAAGATTTTATGTCAAATACTCGATTTTATGTCACAGTAGATTTCTGAAGATTGTAATATGCTAAAAGGTATCTTTGCCTGTAAAAGCATCTTTCTTTGCCCTTCATAGTTTAATTATTTTTTTTCTGTTTAAAATGTAAGATACCTGATTACTTGATATTTATTTTTATCTTTGTAGTTGAGTGATCTTATTAGTATTTTTGGTCACAAACTGAAATTAACATTTAGTATTTGGGGATGAGATTCTGTCATAGTGAGTCACTGATTGTAGTACTACTTGATTAGAAACTATGAATAAAATTGTAATAATATTTTTCTTCTTGGAATACCTTATTTGGGATCGTTTAGATCTGGATTTAAAGCTAACTTTTACCTTTATCACATAAGTGACTTAACCTTCCTGAGCCTTTGTTTCCTCCCATGAAAAATGGAGATAGAACACAATTGTCAAGAGTTTAAGAATGAAGTGAAATAAAATATATAAAAGTGCTATGTAAATAGTAAATAAATATAACTTGTTAGCACTTTGTTCTTATTTATGCTTAGAAAATAGCATTCTGACAAGTGATCTTGAAACACATCCATCAAGTAAATTTACATTTACATCTAGCTGTTTCATTTGGAGGGAACAAATTCAAAGTGTATTTATAGCCTTGCCAGTATGACTCTTCCACTAAAAATCTTACAAATATATATATATATACACACACACACACACACACACACAAATATATATATTTATTTATTTATTTATTTAATTCTAGTCAACACTGAACAATAAGTTCTTTTTCTTGCTTTTCATGTTGCCATCCATTGACTGATAGCTGGTATTATTCTATGTAATTTGAATACCAGGTGGAATAGTAGAAAAAAGGGAAGGGAGAATAGATTGAAAAGAAAGATGATATGGCTTTTAAAAAATAATATTGTTATCTACTTCTAAAGCATAAAACCAGTTTATTTTTGTTAATTTGGATTATTTTCCTTTAAGGTCTTTTTCGTTGCTAGTAGCAAATAAGTAGAAAATTATCCTGAGTTTTCTATTTGTAGATTATATTAAATGTCATCTTAAAAATAAATCTTAGAGCTCAAGGGCCTGAAGAAGAATCTCAGGTATAAGATTATACAACAGAATCTTTTAATTATTTTTTAATTCATGGATGGTCATACAAATAGTGCTAAATTATTTTAAAAGTAATTATTTCATTCAGGGCAGTTTGCTTTATGTAATTCAGGATTGGATTGGATTTTTCTCATATCTAGAGAGCAAGCAATACAATCGGTTCCATCCTTTTCAAAGTGTATACATTTCTTAATTTAGTTTGCTTAAAGAATTTCCTATAGGATGAGTAACTGTGGGGCACTGTTGTTTCCTTCTTTTTGAACAGTCCACATTGCCAGAGTTTCTCTTTTAAAAGAGAATATTTAGTTATTAGAGACTATTGGGATTATAAAACCATAATATTAAAAGTACTTTAGAATCACTAGTACTCTAATACTTAGAAAACTGAAGTTCAGATTAAGCCCCCTTACCTGACTTAAAAAAATTTTTTTTGGTAAGTTTATTTGAGCCAAACTGATGACATATATCCCCCTTACCAGGTTTTGATAAAAGGTATTGGTTGCTAGTGGGAAAGCTGAGACTAGACTACAGGTCTCGAAGTCTCCTGATTCTGAGTGGTTTATTCCCACTAGTGGGTTGCATGTATTTCTGGGAGAGGATGAAAAACTTGTTCATTGTGCCATGTGAAGAAAATAATAGAACTTCCATTTATATTTATTTTAGTACTCTATCTCTTTTTCATTTCCATTTTTGTGTATACATAGTATATACATAGTACTGGTGTGACAGTGTATGTGCATTATTTATATACATATGTATGTGCAGCTGTTCAAGTTGGTTGAACTCAAAATGTTAAGGGAAAAAGTGTCAAATTTTTGAAGAAAAGTGGTATGACATCTTTGATCATCTTTTCTTCCCTAGTAAATATTATTTATTAGTAGCTTTGAAGGCTTATTGATTTTTGAAATTGTTTTATGAGTACTTAGAAAAATTACTTACCAAAATAGATTTTTAGTAACTATAAAATTGTATAGATCAAAGAAGAAAATGGCTCCATAATTCATGACCCAATGTTAATTGAATGCTTCAAGCCACAAACACACGTGCACAAACCCAGTGTTGGGATTCTTTTGTATGTAATTACTTAAAATTTTTATTTTGAAAAATTAAAAGAAAATTTGAGTAAACAGTGATTTTCAACCTTTTTCATCTCATAGCACACATAAACTAATTACTAAAATTCTGTGGCACACCAAAAAATATATTTTTACTGATCTGACAAAAAATATAGGTATAATTTTGATTGATTCACACCGGACAGCTATTGTTGTGTTGGCTGTTGTCATTTTTTTATTTGACAAAATCTAAGGGAAAAGTGGTCGGTGCCCCTGACAAATAGTCAGGTATTGCATGTTTTAAAAATTCTTGTGGCACACCAGTTAGAAATCACTGATATAACAGATAGCTAGATTTAAAAATTAACATTCCTTCCCTCCTCCTTCTTTCCCTTTCATTTCACTTCCCCTTCTCCCATGTACCATAATTGCTTTAATACACATATTTCTTAGGATAAAAATTTAAAAGTAAAGGTTTATGTCAAAGTGTATGATACCCTCCAAGTTTTACAATTTATACTCCCACAAGCTTGAGTACTATTTACTTTGTACTTTAGCTATCACTGGTTATCATTAAACAAACTGACAAACCTTTGGCAGTTAGATAGGTTAAACATCTCAGATTTAACTTGGGTTTCTTATATTACTAGTGAGGCTGAATATTTCTTCTTTTCCTCTTTTTTGGCCACTAGTATTCTTTTTGTAAATAGTTTATGGACTTTGATTATTTTTCCACCATAGTGTTCAGATTTTTAATATGGATTTATAAATTTAAGATTTTAATTTTTTTGTTTTATATTATAAAAATTGTTTTAGAGTTTCTCATTTATCTTTTGTAGTTTATCTTTTCATTTATCTTTTTATGTAGTCTGATTGAATGCTTCTTGAAAGCTGGTCTGCAGGTTCTTCATCTGATCCCTGATGAAGTTTTCACTAGCTTTTGTTGAGAATGGTGGCTTAAAGAGGCTGTTTGCACATTTCCTGTTTCTCATACTAAGTCTTTGGCTTAATAATGTTTTTCTTTGATTTGAGGCTAAGAAATTTTTTTTTTATTCTGAGAGTCAGATAAATATCCACTTATATTTCATCCTTGATTTTTTTGTGGTTTTATGTTCTAGTTTGAATTTTTTAATAAGGTGGAATTTGGGGGAGATAAAATGTGAGGAAGGAAAGGATCTTCTGCTCAAATAGTTAACCAATTAATTTTTTAGAATCTATCTAACCAACCTTGAATCTATCTGTTTTTATCTTAGTGATTTGAAATGATAACCACTCACACTTTTTATTTTCTGGGCATAGCATTTTGGTGGGTTGTGTATTAAATTTGAGGAACAATATAACAAAGTAGGGTGGAAAAGCACTATAGAGACATGTATCTGAGTTCTAACTTATTTATTAGCTGTGTGATGTTAGGCAAATAATGTAAACCCTTTAAGCCAGTTTCTCAATTTTTACAAAGGGATCACTTTTATATAATAAAAGACACCCCTTGTGTCTTATACAATTGATATGTGGATTAGCATAGATAATACAGGGGTGGGCAAATGTAGGTTGTGAGTACTTGAAACATAGAGTTAGTTCTTGTATGATTTATTAATTATTGTATTATTTATTTGTATTACAACTTTAAACCTACGTTTGCTGACCCCGCATATATGAAAACCCAACTTATTATCTAAGGCTTCCTGAAGTAGATGCTAGCATCTATCCCCATGCCTTCATCCTGCTTGAAATATCTCACTAAATATTTTGCTGTAGTTCACTTAGTGTTGAGGAATATTTCTCATCTACCACCAGTGTGGTAACTTTCTCAAAGGAGGATGGCTTGACTTTTTTCTTCAGGAGCCCATTCCTGGTATTCATTGGTCATTGCTTACTGTTATAGATGGAGGCATTTTAATAAAAGGTGAATGAATTTAAGTGGCATGGCAACCCTTTTCATTGCTACTAAATCTGCAGTTACATACATAGTATGCATCTATCGTTTCCTTTATTTAAACAACAAAGAAGAATCATAAAGTGGTAAAATTTAAAACATATACTTTATTGTAAACCCTCCCTTCATATTATCATCATGAAAAGATCATGTGATGTATTCATATAGTATAAGGGATATAATGAAAAGTCTCCTTCATTCTAGCCTTCCTGCAGAGGCAACTAGTCATAAGTTTTATGTGATCTTGGTAGACATTTTTAAAACAGATACAAGCATGGGTGGGTGTTTGCATTTATATTTTAAAAAGTTTTGGAGTACATAATGCATATCTGTACCTTGCTTTTTAGCTCAACAGTATATCTTAGAATATTTTCCTTATCGTATATGTTTATCTCTCCAGTCTCATTTTTAGTGGTAGTGTAATACTGCATAGATTTTTATTAAATTCATTTTTAATTAATTAATTATTTTAAAATTTTTATTTATTGATTTTAGAGAGAGCGAAGAAGGGAGAAAGAAAGAGAAACATAGACTTCTTGTTCCACTTATTTATGCATTCATTGTTTGATTCTTCTGTGTGCCCTGACCGGGGATTGAGCCTGCAACCTTGTCATCTAGGGATGATGCTCTAACCAACTGAGCTACCTGGCCAGGGCTAAATTCATTTTTTATGAACATTTAGATTGGTTCTAGGCTTTTGCCAAGACAGATAATGTTGTATATATGTCAAGGAGAGAAAAAAGATGTATGTGTTTTGTGTGTGTTTGTGTGTTAGTATAGTAGTATGCACAATTAAAACAAGGGCTGAGCAGAATCTTAAACTTTTAGTGTAATACATAGGTAGAATGTTGGTCAGTATGGCAGACTGCCTCCTCTCTGGTGTTTATTCCTTTGCATAATCTCCTCCCCTTGAGTGTGAGCAGAATTTGTGACTTCCCTCTAACCAAAAGAATATGTTAAATGTAATGGGATATTTCCCTAATTACATTACACCATTTTGCTAGCAGTCTTGCTGTCTTTTCTTCGTTGGCTTTGAATCATACAGCCATGAGAAAATGAATTGTTACAATCTCAGTAAACTTGTAAGTGGATCCTTCTTTGTTGAGCCTCCAAATTGGGATCTTGCCTGACCAGCATGGCTCAGTGCTTGAGCATCGATCTATGATCCAGGAGGTCACAGTTCAATTCCCGGTCAGGGCACATACCTGGGTTGTGGGCTCGATCCCCAGGGGGGCCATGCAGGAGGCAGCCGATCTGTGACTCTCTCTCATCATTGATGTTTCTATCTCTGTGTCCTCTCCATTCCTCTCTCTGAAATCAATATAAACATATTTAAAAAAAATAAATTTGGATCTAGTTATGGTTGACATCTTGATCATAGCCTTGCAGAGGACCCAGCTAGACTGTCAGATTCCTGACCCACAGAAATTGAGATAATGTGTGTCATTGTAAGCCACTGGGTTTATGGTACATTGTTACACAGCAAGGAGGCTGTTATTAACATCCAAAAGAGATAAATTTTAAAAATTTAAGCTTCTTGGATATAGCAAGAATATTCTGATAAGTATAACTGAAGGAGTTTTTTGCAGAGGCTAGAAATTAGGATGATTGGTCTGTTCTTCCAGAGCTTAAAATTTATTTTTAAGCTAAGAGCAAAATAATTCTGTTTTCATCTTTGTTACTATAGGACTGACATAAGGTTTTGATTTAGCTCCTAATACTGTTATTAGCAATTGTGTCCAAAGTATATGGCTCTTTGTAGACTATGTAAAAGTCTAAGGTAATTTTTATTTTTATTTTTGTTAATCCTCACCTGAGGATATTTTTTCCATTGATATTTAGAAAGAGAGAGGGAGAAGAGAGAGAGAGAAAAACATTGATGTGAGAGAGACACATTGATGGGTTGCCTCCCCCATATGTCCCTACTGGGGCTGCGGATCCAACCTGGAACCCAGATACTGCAATCCAGGTACATGCCCTTGACTGGAAATTGAACCTGCAACCCTTCGGTGCGGGGGCCAATGCTCTAACCACAGAGCCATACCGGCCAGGGCTAAGGTGCTTTTGATGATAAGTAGAACGGGAGGGTCAGGTGTACACTGGAGAAATTAGAAATACTCAAAATGAATAGAAACCCTTTCCCTAATCATTCTTCCTCTGTCCCCTGTATTGTGATTTAGTTTTGTTTGTTTTTTAAACCAGGTCATGCATATCATATTTCTTTATTTCAACAATCGGGCACATTATAAGTGCTTAATAAGTGTTGAGTAGCTATTTAGGAATTCTCATCATCTGTGATTTCAAAAGGCAAATAGTGATGAATGAACTAATGAAATATTATGCAAGATTTGCATTCAGTGGTCTACTAGAGCTGAATTACCATATTTTTGATAGTTTTCACTTCTCTATTGTGATTTGCTTCTGCCACTGTTTTCTTATCTTAGTTCTTTGAAATATACTGACCTTTAATTGTTTGAATATATTTATAATATGTGCTTTGAAGTCTTTATTTGTTAAATCCTACATCTGGACCCACTTAGAATTAGTTTCTATTGACTACATTTTCACCGTCTTGTTTCTTTGAATCTCATAATTTTTGGTTGAAACCTAGACATTGTAGTGTTGTTATAAAGATTATTTTTTTTTGTTTTTTCTAGTAGACCATTAACTTGCATGGATTCAAGCTGCAAACTTTTTTTCCTGCCTGACATATAGCAGCTGATAATCTGTGCTTAATTCTTCTTCCAGCTACTTGTTTTTTAGCTTGGTATCCTGAGGAGTAGGTGGGGGGAGGGATCTCCTGTACCTGAGCAGTTTGGTGGTAAGCCAAAAATTGGGGCAGAGATTTTACTCAGGTTTTGGAGCTCACCCTCTTTCTGATTCCTCTACTTATGGGGATTCCCTCCTAATTTCTAACTCTTTGGCCAGTGGTGGTCTTTGTCCTCTGACACCCAAGCCAGTAAGGTAAATTGAGCTTTCTGGTGCTTGGGCTGTGCATGGTTGGAGAATGCACTGAGTTAAAAAGCGTCAAACTTGTGGATTTTATACCAGCTTTCAAGGGTAAATTCCTCTGTAGTCTACCTGGAGTTCCCCATGCATGTGTAGGTTTGCTGAGCAGAGTTTATGCTCAGATTTTGGGTCTCACCTTTCTGTGGTTCTTTTACTCTCAGCATATGTGCCTTAAATTTCCGATTGCACTTCCAGCCTTCAACTATTTTCTTAACCACTTTGACCTATGTGGCTGCTTGGTTTCCTTCACTGTTTGTGGTGGATGGGAGGGCACTCAGCATAAAAACTTCAAACTGAACTTCTGATTCTGTTCCTTTCCAGTTGTAGTTTTTCAAGAGTAAGCTATACTTTCACTACTCTATGCTTCGGGACACTGTCCAGTGCTTTCCAACAGTTTTGTGTGTGTGTGTTATATTTTATTTAGATTTGTTATTTAGGTAATTGTTGTCTGCAGGGCTTACATTATCACTTTACTTTGCTGCGTTTGCAGGAGGTTCCTTTTCACCTTCTGGTTTATTTCCTCTTAAAAATTGTTTCCATCTGTTCTTTTTCTTTGATGGTTGTCTGTGGTAGTATTCAGTCCCTCCAGGCTCTTCATTTCTTGGCTGTGGCTAAAAATGATTGTTCAGTTTCTTATCAATTTAGGGATTTATGTTACACTTAGAGTGGGTTAGCCAGCAATCATGAGGAAATTATAAAACATTGTTGAACTTTTTCAAAGCTTTCATGGTCATTATATCTATATCATTTATTTTTTACATGTCAGGTTTGTACAGTCTCTTTTATTCCTGATGATTCAAATCATTCCTCAAGCTTCTGGCCCTTCAGATATTCTTCATCTAGGTTCCTCTTATCAACCAATGGTTGTTGGCCCCAATTCAACACCAACAGGAATTCCCTATTTGGGGTGCAGTGAAGAAGGAAACTATTCAGTGCAAACAGCTCAGTGCTGATACAGCATGGAACAGCATGGCTGTTGAAGCTGCCCTGGGGCAAATGCAGAGGAGCCAAGTTATTGCGCCCGCTGCATCAAGAGTCCCAAGAGCTCAAGAGAGTAAACTCCTTTATTTATGCCTGTTCTGGCCAATGACCTGTTCCCAGGTGTGACTGACAGACAAGTACCTTCCCTGTTTCACCCAGACTTTACCAGGCATGTGTCTAACCTGCAGCCTCATGGCAAACCTGCACAAATGGCATGCCTATACTATTTGGCCTTCCCTTTGCTCCTTTCCAGATATTTATAACTAGGTTAAATTACAATGGTATCAGGAAGAAAGTTTATCACCATATCAATGGTGATAAACAAGTTTTATTGACAAATGAAATAGAAATATGATTTTTCAATTAATTTTTCTTTTTTGATAGCCTTCATCTGAATGTTCTTTAGTTTCTTGCGGCTGGCTATAAAATACATGATTGTTGATTTCAATAAGATTGATTAGGAAGACATACTGGAATTTCCCTGATGCTAGATATGTGCCACCCACTGTAAAAGGGTGGAAAATGTGAATCTGAATTTACCTTACCCATTTCTTGTGGTTATATATTACATATATGTTTTACTTTATCTTTATTATTGAAAATATTACAGATGCCCCCTTTTTTCCCCATTGACCCTTTTCACACCTCACCCACTCCCGGCCCCAGGCCTTCACCACACTATTGTCTGTGTACATAGGTTATGCATATATGCATGTAAATTCTTTGATTAATCTGCGCCCCCCCTCACCTTCTCTCTAAGATTCGTCAGTCTGTTCCATGCTTCTGTGTCACTGAATCTGTCTTGTTCAGCAGTTTATTATGTTCTTCAGATTTCACATATAAGTGAGCTCATGTGATATTTTTCTTTCTCTGCCTGGCTTATTTCACTTACCATAATATTCTCCAGGTCCATCCATACTGTCCCAAAGGATAAGACATCCTTCTTTACGGCTGCATATTCCATGGTGTAAATGTCCCACAGCTTTTTTTATCCACTCATCTACTGATGGGCACTTTACCAGGCTGTTTCCAGATCTTAGCTATTGTAAATTGTGCTGCTATGAACATAAGGGTGCATATATTCTTTCTGATTATATTTTTTTAGTCACTGCATCCCATGGTTTAGGGTCTTTCTTCCCTCAGTGGACATTTGTGGCTATCCTATCCACAGAGTGTGTCTTACAGTTATGGCTTAGAAGGAGAAAAAAATGCTCTTACAAAGAAATGTTAAATACCTGAAATAGCTTACTGGAAGACCCTATGAAGTAAGGAGAAAATGCTCTAAACCTCATTCTACAGAATCTGCTAATCCTCCCTACATCTTTTTCTCTTCCCTCCTTACCAATTTTCCCTACTATTCTTTTTACCTCTTGTGTCTCTCTTGTTCTGTGACCACTTTTTTTCTGACTTTCTTTTTTGTCTCTAATTTGTTCTTTCTCACCCTTCTCTTCTGCCTCATCTCTTCAGTGCAGATAATTAGCTGTAATATTTAGCTGAAGTTTTAAAAGTTTCCTTTTTTAGTAAATACATTTTTATTTTTATAATTAAAAACTCAAATGAGTTTGAGAATTTTTTTTCAAAATAATTTATAGTTTTTATGTTCATCTAATATGCGATTGATTTTCGATTATTCAGCGATCCTTAAGGTTTCTTTTCCAGGATCATTCAACAAATAATCTGTGTGGTATTTGCTTAGGATTTAAGTTAGCTATTATGCAATTCCCCCCCTTTCCTTTTTCTGTTATTTTTATTTTACTCATTGATCTACCTACTTATTTACATATTTATTATATTAAAATGTTCATGTATAAGATTTTCAATTGTTTTTGTAAAGAAAGCACTAAGTAACTAAGGAAAAAAGTATAAACATAGTAAAATAGTTTCTCTAGCACTGGCTGGTGTGTCTTAGTGGTTAGAGCGTAGGCCTTCGCACCGAAGGGTCTTGGGTTCGCTCACCCACTCCCACCCTCACCCCTGACCTGCTCTCCGTAGGGAGGCAACCAGTCCATGTGTCTCTCTGACATGGATGTTTCTCTCTTTCTTTTTCTCTCTCCCCCTCCCTCCCTCCTTCCCTTCTACTCTCTCTAAAAATCAATGGAAAAAAATATCCTCATGTGAGGATTAACAACAGCAGCAAAAAATAGTTTCTTTAAAATGGAAGCGTTTCTTTTAATGAGTTCTGAGATGGACTTACAATTTTAATGAGTTTATCTTTGGCATTTTTTTGTGAAATTGTACTGGAATACTTTATAAAACTCAGGAAAGTATAGTGTTTTCCCATTCTGGGTTCCCTTTGACTTTTATGCACAACTCCTCCTCACTTCCTTCTATCAAATCCAGCTTGGAAAAGTTTATAGAAAGTATACAGGTATAGGAGTGGGTATCAGGGAACCCAGGTTCTAGTCTGACTTAATATAACTTTGTTCAAATTGTTTAACTACATTTGGCTTTTCTATTGGTGTTTGCAATCTCTAAAAGCCATATCTGACCTATTTCCAAACTAAATAGTCTGAGCATTTTTCAAGATCAAGACTCTATATCATAAATTCTCATTGTTCTTTATAAGACTGCCATTTTTAGGCATTGTGACCTTTAGCAATATTACTAAACTTCTGAGACTGTCTTCTATTCTGTGTGTAGAGATTATAATGCCTGCCTTGTAAGGTGATTGTGAATATTAAATTGGAAAATGAATATACTTTAAAGTGCTTTGTGCAGGTATTCTATAAAGCTATTAAGTGAGTTTTCTTATAATTTCATATGACTGTTGTAGAAAGAAGTCACAAACTGCACATATGAAAAGGCATAAAATATATGAATCATATTGATAAAATATTTTGGTGGTAATTGCACTATAAGGAAACATCAGGATGCTTACATACTTTTATTTTGGGCAAATACTAAATTTCTATTCAAGGTCTTTAACTGCTAAAGAAATAAAAATATTGGTACTTGGTCTTACTAGATGCTTTGTTAAACATCTTAAACTTTTAGTAATTAAGCAATGTATTCCAAGTGAAATTTTGTCTGAAAAAACTGTTGCCTGGTGGTAGCAAATTTAATACAAAAGTCAAATGAAAAGTATCTAAAAAGACTTCTGATGTTTATTTTAATCTAATTTGTGGTATTTGTATGTTTAGTATTTTTAATCCTGTTTATCACTTTTAAAAAACTGTCACAGTAATAAAAAGTATTTAAAATTCTGTGGCTTTTTTATTCTGCATGGAATAGACTTAAAGGTCAACACTACTTTTTTATGTAGGTTATGGGTGCTACATGTGTGCTTTCAGAGCAGTAGTGTGAGAAAGCTTGAAGTGGGATGGCAGGACGGCCTCATCCTTATGACAGTAACTCCAGTGATCCAGAGAATTGGGATCGGAAATTGCATAGTAGACCTCGTAAACTTTATAAACATTCAAGGTAGGTAGAAAATATGTATTTCACATATCAAAGCTCTGATAAAATTGATTTTTATAAAAAACCCAAACTTCATTTAGTTTTGACAAGTCCTGTCAGAGGATGGAGTTTACAAAATATTATGAATATTTGCATTTCTCCTTAAATCACTTTTAGAGAAACATTTCTTTCCTTTCAATTTTCTTATATTTGTATTTATTTGAATTTTTATTTCTGTTTGTAAATAATGTTAAGACTCCTTAGTTAACTCCATGAATAAATGCAATATTTAATTTAATTGGGAACTCTGGCAGGACAGTTTAGTCCTTTGTATTTAAAACTCTCTACTAGGAATTTATTTCATTTTTAAAAAACACTGTGTATAGATTATACATGATAATTTGTAGGCTCCTGTCAGTCTTTGCCTCCATAAATTTTTAACTATGAATTTATATTGTGTTGTCATCATCATCCTAATGGGAAAATCAGTCTTTCTGCAGTGACTCTACTGGGTTCATTTAAAGTCTGATGCATTAAATAAAATTTATTTCAAAAGTTTCAGCCCTTTATAATTTTTGAGTCTTTCAGTTTGTGCTGTGTGACTTAAAAAGGAACACCTCATTTAGAACACTTTATGATCTGGTATTTTAAGGTGTTAATTAGCAGCTCATAAACCTCACATATTTATTGCAGGTATGTAAACATGTTTTCATAGAGTATTGTGCTTTATGAATATTAAGAGATATTGAACATTTAAATTATATGAATGTAAAATTCTCCTGATACTGATAAAATCAGTTTTCTTGAAAAAGAATTTAAAAATGCTGTGATACTGAAATCCGTTTTGTAATTTTAAAGAAATGATTCAGGTACTTTTAAACTGTATCCTATATAGCTAGAAAATATGAGTGACTGGTACTGTTTAAGTCTCCTGACAAGATTTCTATCTTTATTGTTGCCTTTTAATGTGGTGAGATCTAAAATGAAAATGTTAAGTTGACTTTATTAATTTATAAGTACACACCAATGGTATGAATGTTTTTTGATTTGTTTGTTCATTTTCTGTGTGTGTGTCCTTCACCTTGTGGCTCCAGTTCTTTATCTCTGTCCTGTTTACATGGATAATTATTTGAGATTAAAGAGATACTGGTTTTATCTTATTAAGATTTATATCTCTTGTGTTGTATACCTATTTTCTGGTGAATTGTAAGTTATCCTTCCTAGTTCTTAATGTTCTGCTGATGTACAATAGTGCATTATAAATGAAGTGGTGACAGGGTGAAAATAAGCTGTTTGCTTTATAAAAGCTCCATGCAGACAATGGGAAAGATTTGTAAAAACTAATGGTACTCTTTTCATTGCTGTTATTTCAGTAACACAGCTCTTGATATCTGTAGCATCAGTAACTTTTTGGTGCTCTTTTTAGGTAGACTACTGCAGCATTGGTTGTTGAAGTGAAAATATTAAAGATAAATAGAAAATAAATACCAATACATTGATTTTTTTTAAAAAAAGAAAATATCATGAAATCCTGTGAGCTTATTTTAATCTCATTTGTGGAAAATCTGCCCAAAGGAAAGCAGCTTACTGTTAGGAACCTCTTGTTCTGTGTATTTAGGAATATATCTAGGGTACTTTAAAAAATATACAATTTGACTTTTTAAAAATGGTATTTTTTGAGTTGACAGTAAATTAATTGACTGAGAGGTTTTAAATACCTACAGTCAGCCAGTATTGTGAGAACCTGTTCTCAGTTTAAGAGAGATTTAGGTTTCTCAGGGTATCATCATGGGATGCTTTAATAACCACATATGGAACAATTAGAAGATAATAGGGCACTGAACTATGGTAGTGAGTTATAGTAAAGTAAGAGTTCAGAGGAGGAATCAGTTTTGGCATGTGCTAATCCCTGGATGATTAGATAGATGGAGTACGTTCCTGCCAGGTACCTTCTGGAGATTATCTTGATGGGATGTGAATATGGAGCTCTCTGAATAGTATTATTTCCCTCCATTTGACAGATGAAAAGAATGAGATTATTAAACTTGCCCAAGGCTATCCAGCTTGTAAATGGCAGAGCTATTTATAAACTTTTAAATAACTTATTATGGTACATTTTAAATACATATAGAGAGAACAGGCATAATGAACCCCTATGTACCTACCCACCCCCAGCCTTGAGTTATCAATTCATGGCTGATTTTGTTTCACCTATGTTTCTACCTACTTTCATCCTTTTTTTGAATTTTGTGTATTTTATATAGGGGTGTTTGAGTAAAAGAAAACCAGACTAAACACTCGCTTAAGTTACGGGTTTATTTTTCTTCTGCATAATAATTCCACAGATAGGCAATGCCTGATGTAGGTTTAGTAGCTTAAGGGTGTTAGGGTCAAAAATATTTGATTTTCTTGGCTTTTCCTCATGATCACAAGATGGCTTACTGTAGCTTCAGCTATCATGTCCACCTCCCAGGCAAGGAGGGAGGAGGAAGGTAGGAGGGGACAATGGGAAAGGGGTTTTATTTCTATCAGGAAATTAAAGTTCTTAGTAATTTCCACAAGGCATCTGTTTATAAATCATTGGCTAGAAGTCATGGTCATCTCTGGATGAGGGAAGCTGAGAAATATAGGTGGGTACATTGCCACCTCAAATAGAATTGGGAATTTAAATTTACAAAAAGTAAATGTCTCAGTCTGTTCAGGTATACCATTGTAACAGTATACCATAGACTGGGTGGCTTAGAAACAACAGTAATTTATTTCACGTTCTGGAAGCTGGGAAGTCAAAGATCAAGGTGCTGGCATATTCAATATCTGGTAGGGCTTGCTTCCTGGTTCAGATGGCCCTCATTTTGCTGTGCCCTCACGTGGAGGAAGGGGCTAGAGATCTCTCGGGTCTCTTTTATAAAGGCATTAATCCCATTCAGAAGAGCTCTGCCCTCATGACCTAATCACTTCATCTCCAAAAGCCATCACATTGGGGGAATACATTTCAACATATGAATATTTGGGAGAGACAAATATTATCTTTAGCAGTAAAGAAATAAGAATACTTTATTGATTCAATTTTTGTAGTTGATCTAAAAGATTGCCTTGTTTACATTTGTTTTTTATTTGTTCTGTTCACAATTTAGAATAGCCTCTTTTTTCCCATCTTTTTCCTTTTATTTTCCCCCTCCTACCTTTCCTACTGACAAGGATAAAAATAAATTTATTGAATTATGAAAGTAACAGTTATACTTACTATTTTATGTGCGCCTGTCATTTAGGTTTGAGAGTTTGGTGGGCATTGCCTTATGGTTTCTCTTTCATCAAATAAGACTTTAATGTACTTTCTTTTCTGAACTTTATTTTGAATGTAGATTTGATATGTATAACACTGATATCAAAGGCAAGACAAGACTGGAAGCTAATCTGGATG
Organism: Miniopterus natalensis; assembly: GCF_054644295.1. Classification (NCBI taxonomy): domain Eukaryota; kingdom Metazoa; phylum Chordata; class Mammalia; order Chiroptera; family Miniopteridae; genus Miniopterus; species Miniopterus natalensis. The sequence goes on along the minus strand of NC_142091.1, from coordinate 48,148,103 downwards.
GATTTCAGGGTGCCTATGATCCCTCTGCAAGTGCATACAAATGAATTACATAATTTAAAAAGTTACTGAACTTTGTTTGCTTCTGAGTAGTTTTATAGTTAATACCTGTATTAACTTTGGTAGTTTGCTGAGAGGTTAAAGATCATTTCAGTTAAAGTATATTTGGCCTGAATTACCACAACTTTTAAAAAATTATAGAGACATTTTTGCTACTTAAAAAGGAAAAAGAAAGAACACCCTTTCTGTATAATTAACATTAAAATGCCTAGATTAACAATATGCTAAAAGCTCTTGAATATATGAATTGGGTCGAATCTGACTATTTAAAACTCAGATCTGCAGTCTCCTCAGGTTACTAAAGATAAATGCATGATACATTCAATATTAGACTTTGCCGCAAGGTTTCATTTCCACATAGAAATACGCATGCTCGCTTTTTCTGAGACTGCATGAAGATTGGGCTTTCCAGTTTCCTTTTTAGTCACTCCGTAGTACCAACAGCAGTTTAGAAATGGAAAAGTTTCATTGTTTTAGAGGAGTTCTTGAGTGAATACTTAAAGTACAAATTATATATTCTCTTTGGTTTTAAAGATAAGTTTTACTGCCCAGAGTGGGTACACAATAAAATATTGAAAGGAAAAAAGAAAGCTGCATCCTAATTTTCTAAAACCTGGCAAGCTCGCAGAGCTAGAATTAGCTTTACAGATGGCATTTGGCAACACATCTACATATCACTAAGCTCTCATCTCCTGAGTTTTCTTTAGCCTGTCTATCAGTTACAATAACCAATCACTGCACAGAGATGGGGAAATGGGATGATCACAGCTCACAGGATGCTGTTTGGCTAGAAACGTCAGTGCTGCACAACCCACGGCTGAGTCAGTGTCTGTGAGAAAACGAACTGAATTAATATTTGGGGGTTGTATCTCTGGACATTTAAAGCTTAAATAACCACAATAGCATTATTACACAGTAGAGGGAAGAAAGCCAAAGGGGTCTGTGGACAGGTGAGGTAGGGGGAGACTGGGAAATTTTCTGATTATTCAGAGGAATCGAAGATGATGGAAATATCAGATGTGCTAAAGTTTCCTAGTAATGCCCAAGGATGCTGACCTGGCTTTCAGTGCTGCATTGTTTGAAAAAGCAGAGTCCCTTTATACTCTGATTTCAAAATTTTTTTCTTGTTTTTGTGTGTCTACCCTGGCATATACTAAAGTAAGGTGTGTATTCATTTATTACATGATATTGCTGGGTTATAATTGTATACATGTATGTATATGAGTAAGATTGAGAGGTATTTGGCCTTTGTTTCTTATGCTCATTTGCATTTCTGGATGGAAAAGATCATATGTCTTAATGGTCAGTTTAATGGCAAGTTATTTAAAATGTGTATGTTCTTATGGGTTTAATGTTTTGTTTTTTTAATTTTGTTTAAAGTCTTAGTAGAATCTTCATGTAACTTGAGAATGCATTGTTTGATATTGTATTTTATGAATATTAAAAAATTGATTTAAGGACAGACTGATTTTGAAATATTTCTGATATATTTGAAGAAGTTTTATATAGAGAAATAGAGTAATTGAAATAATTTCCTAAAGGAAAAGGTGAATGTATTTTTACTTTTGGGTTAATTAGGATTAGTTGAACCACTTATATGTAGTGGTATTTACAGAACCAAATGTATTTGAATGGTAAAGCCTTAATTGGTTAAAATGACCTTTCTTTTTTTTTTTTTTAGTTTGTAGGACATAATCTTTGAATAGATGTTCTAGATACTGCCACGGAGAGGGGGTAGTCAGATAAGTTTTTGGATTATTGCAAATTGACCTTCAAGCAGAAGGTATTTCTAAATAAAGATAATTGCTCTTGCTATGAGATTTTAAGTATTAACAGGTGACATTGCTTATTTTATTAGGAAATTTAGCACAATTTAAAACATTTTGAGTGGGTGTTTTTTAAAATCTTCATTACCTCTATTCTTTTGATCCTTCATTTTGTAGGAATATTGGAGGATATATATTTTAAAATTATTTTATTCTTAATGTATTTAAATATTAAACAGTTCATAACTATATCCTTTCCTTGAAATGTCAGAAAGTTCTTGTGATTTCCCCATTTAATTTCTAGAAGTTTGAATGGTCATCTTGATGGTTGTCATGACTTACTTAGACTAACTAGTATTACCTAGTATTGGCTTTTTTTGGTGATTTGGTGGTGTCCCGAAATATTTTTCTAAGCTTGTTTTAGTAATAGAGTTATAAAAGCAGAAATCTCAAGCTAGATCTTTTTTTCTTGTACTTTATAGAGTATTTTCCTCTGGTTCTACTGATTCTTTTAAAATAATAGTGCTAGTGTTGTAAAAATGATACATGTTTATTATGTAAATTTGATAAATACAGAAGAAGGACATGGAAGAAAATAAAATTTGTTATGATCAAAGAAAAATATTTTATTTTTGCATATAACTTCTTTTTTCTGTGTATATTTAAAAATATAAAATCATACATTTGCACTTAAAATGGTTTTGGGATATTACTGTACATACTATTAAATAACCCAGACCTTTTTAAAAAAAAAAATCCACAAAAACTTAATTATGACCATCCTGTTATGAAATTGTCTCATGTAGCAGAAATCTTAAGAACTGCATAGTGTTTTCGTAGATTTATTTTATGTTTTCCCCCCCACTAATGTGAGTTTTTCTGATTCTTGATTAGAAGAAAGATCAGCATTATTCCACAGTATAAATTTCTACAGAAAAGGAGGATATTTTAGGGAGTTAAGTAAAAAGGTAATTTTGATATTTTTCAGATGGTAAAAGATCCTTGGTGTTATTACACAAAGAACTCTTCAAAGATATGCAAGCTACTTTAAAAACAAAGCAAATAGCTAAGGTTGCCATAATATAGAAAATAAATCTTTTTCAGAATCAGGAAAATTAGCTGAAATAAGCTGAGACTTTAAAAAAATATTAATACCAGCCCAAAGAGTTTCTTATATTACATTTAAAAAGGTAATCAAAGAAAGTGTAATAATAGTGATTGGCATTAAGGGAAGAAAAAAATTCCTTATTTAGGAAGAGTAAACCACCACCACCAATAATAGTAACAACAAAGGGAACACTGCTAGGAAGGACATAAAACCAACATGAATATGGATAAAGTATCTTTGCATCTGGTTAAATGAGTTGTCTTCTGGGCAAGTTGAAACATCTTATAAAAGGGACTGTCTGCAAAATCTTAAAATTATTGGTATTATCTGTGGTCTTAAAAGGTTTTAGGGGCATACAAGAATTGCTGATTCTAGGCCTGCTTTTGAAAAAGGTAGAAGATTTTAGGACAAAAAATGGAAAGGATAGTTTATGACTAACTTGAAGAAAACTGGTTAAAAATGAACCAGAAAAAAACCCCAAAAACAGAAAAACCAGAATGGGTTTGCTAAAAATAGATTGTCAGAGCAAGTTTGATTTTTCTGTCATGTGGTTGGTAGACTAGTAGCAATATAATGTATTTGGCCTTAAGCTTAGTTTTTGGTACAGTCATTTTTTTAAAAATTTTATTCTTGGGTGTAAGATGAAGGAAAATTGAGTTAGCCACTAGTTGATTGTGTTAACTAATCAACACAATTTTGATTTTGAATGACGCTACCAAAGATTATTGATCGTGGAAAGTGGCTTTTTGTTCTTTGCTTTGGTAGGTGACAGTGAAGAAAGGAGGATAGTAAATAATATACTAAACTATCCAAAATGATCTCTGAATTTGGATTGTTGGAATAAATTTAAATGAACTTTTTAGTAGTATACATAAGGCCTGAAAAACACTAATATATGTTAACTTAGCATGGCTTTACAACATCATGTATGGAAAAGACCTGAGGGTGGTTTTTGGTAGTAAATGATGTAAAACAGAAACACTATGGCTGCCATCATCCCATCTTCTCCCCCACCTTACACTCCCCCCAACCCCAGCTAAATTAATGGAAAAGAAGACTAGAGCCATTCTGCTGTACACCAAAGTATGTTGTCTTTAGTTCGGTGTATATTCAGTGGGAAGGATGTGAAGAAATTGGAAGCCTTGTCAGCTTAAAGAACTGAGAATTTAGAGGTTTGGGGGTCAGCTCTGGTGGATATTAAGGAATTTCACAATAAGCGCTATCTTCAGATATTTGAAGAATTAGACTTGGTTTGAGTCAGACTTGTTTGAGGTTAAAAGCATGAGCTCCGAAATGAACTCTTTAGGTCATATCTCAGACCTCCCACTTAATTAGCTATATAGTTTTAGGCAAGCTGCTTAGTTTCTAAACTTCTATTTTCTCAACTGTAAAACTGGGATGGTTTTGAGGATTAAGTGAAAATATCTGCAGAGTGCTCTGCATTGGTGCCTGGCACGTACCAAATGCTCAAATGTTAGGGTGGTTACTTGGTCTGACCAGATAGAACTAAGGCAGTGGTTCTCAGCTAGAGGGGTGATTTTGCGCATTAGGCTTTTGGCAATGTCTGAAGACAGTTTTGGGTGTATAGCTGGGGGAGGAAGACTAGCATCTAGTGGGTAGAGGCCAGGGAGCTAGTAAACATCCTATAATGCACAGGACAGCTCTCTTCAAACAACAAAGAACCAGCTGGGCCAAAACCCTGAACTAGGGTCAGGTAAAAAAGTTGAATTAAGCTTTAGTGTTAAGAAAAAACTGCCTAAGAATCAGAGCTTTCCAAAGATAAAACTAAACTGTTCAAAAGAAAAAACAAGTTACCCTTCCTTGTCATTAACAGCAATAGGTCAGCCAAGTCATGGGGATTTTGTAGATGAGATTCAGAAATTAGACTGGTATTTGGACTAGATTTTCTCAACTTAGATTCTATGTTTCTGGGTATTTGTGAGAATAGTTAAGCATACTGGATGACCAACATCAAAGGACCTCCGATGCGTATTCTCTCATTCTTTAATTTTATCAGTCTAATTGCAGTATAGCTTAGATTTTTAATTTTAATTCTTTTATAATGCTTAAAATTTTAGTAGGAGGCATAGGGGGAATTTAGTGGAACAAGTCAGTTTGTATTTTGAAAAGGCCATTTGAAAGTATGAGTGGTTGCTGTAATTCTTTCTAAAAACCTCTTGTGAAACTAATTTGTTAAAATATTCACAATCATTTGACAAATATTTCTAAAACTTTTATTTGTACTTCATAGCTTTTTAAATTGGTTTATTTTATTTTCCCCCTTTATTGCTAGGTAGAAAAGATGCTCCAAAAGGTTTTTAAAAATAATTATAAATTTAAAGGCACCATTAGAGTACTTGATTGTGTATGTATTATTATTTTCAATCACGAGCCACACCCAAAACAGTAACTGGCACAGAGTATCATTTAGTAAATAATTTGTTGAATGAATGACTAATCAGATACAAAATATATGTCTGATCATTAATTTAGATCTTCACAATTATTAATAGTGGTTAGCTGTTTTTTAGAAATATTTCATTATTTTCTGTGGAGGGGAGTTGCTTGAGAATGTTAAGTGATTTCCAACTCCCAAATTTTTATCTCTAGCCTGAACGTTTCTCCTGAACTTTAGTTTTATGTATTTAATTCCCTATTTGATATCTCTACTTGGGTGTCTAATAAACATCTCATTCTTAATATGTCTAAGATACACCTACACTTTCTTTTTTTTCTATTTATTTATTTATTTATTTTAAATTTATTGGAGTGCCATTGGTTAATAGAATCATATAGGTTTCAAATGTACATTTCTGTGATACGTGATCTGTATATTGTGTTGTGTGCCCACCACCCAAAGTCAAATCATCTTCCTTCACCTTTCACCCTTTACCACCCCCCCCTCTGGTAACCTCCATACTGTTCTCTGTGTCTGTGAGTTTCAAGTTTATATCCCACATATGATATGGGATAATCATATGGTTCTTAGCTTTTTCTGTCTTATGTCGCTTAGCATAATATTCTCAAGGTCCATCCATGTTGTCGCAAGTGGCAGTATTTCATCTTTTCTTATGGCTGACTAGTATTCCATAGTATATATGTACCACATCTGCTTTATCCTGTCCTCTATCGAAGGACACTTCGGTTGTCTCCATGTCTTAGCCACCATGAATAATGCTGCAGTGAACATAAGGGTGCATATATCTTTGCGAATAAATGTTTTCTAGTTTTTCCTGTAGATACCCAGAAGAGGGATTGCTAAGTCATATGGTACTCTATTCTTAATTTTTTGAGGAACTGCCATACTGTTTTCCATAGTGGCTGTACCAGTTTACATTCCCACCAGCAGTGAATGAGGGTTCTTTTTTCTCTACAACCTCTCCAACGCTTGTTATTACCTGTCTTGTTGATAATAGACATTCTAACAGGTGTGAGGTGGTATCTCATTGTAGTTTTGATTTGCATTTCCTTAATAGCTAGTGAAGTTGAACATCTTTTCCTATAGCTGTTCACCATTTGTATGTCTTCTTGGGAGAGGGGTATATTCAGGTCTACTGCCCATTTTTAAATCGGATTGTTCGTTCGGTATTGAGTTGTATAAGTTCTTTTTTGTATATATTAACCCCCTATCAGAGCTGTTGTTTGCATATATCATCTCCCATTCAATTGGTTACCTTTTTGTTTTGTTGGTGGTTTCTTTTGCTCTGCAGAAGCTTTTTAGTTTGATAAAGTTCCATTCATTTATTTTTGCCTTTACTTCCCTTACCTTTGGGGTCAAATTTATAAAATGTTGCCTAAGACCAAGGCCCATAAGGATAGTACCTATGTTTTCTTCTATGTAATTTGTTGTTTCAGATCTTATATTTAGGTCTTTGATCCATTTTGAATTAATTTTTGAACATGGGGACAGACTATAATCTAGTTTAATTCTTTTGCATGTAGCTTTCCAATTTTCCCAGCACCATTTGTTGAAGAGGTTTTCTTTTCTCCATTGTATTTTTGTCAAAATTATTTGCCCATATACATGTGGGTTTATTTCTGGCCTCTCAGTTCTGTCCCATTTCTGGCCTCTCAGTTCTATCTGTGTGTCTGTTTCTGCCAATACCATGCTGTCTTGATTATAGTAGTTCTGTAGTATAATTTGAAGTCAAGTAGTGTGATACCTCTGGGTTCATTCTTTTTTCTCAGGATTGCTTTGGTGATTGAGAGTCTTTTGTGGTTCCATACAAATCTGATGAGTTTTTGGTTCTATTTTTTTTAAAAAGGACATTGGAATTTTGATGAGGATTGCATTAAATCTGGATATTGCTTTGGGTAATATGGCCATTTTAACTATGTTGATTCTTTCAATCCATGAACACAGAATATCTTTCTATTTCATTGTGTCTTTTTCAATCTCTTTTAATAATGCTTTGTAGTTTTCAGTATATAGGTCCTTCATATTCGTTGTTAAGTTTATTCCTAGGTTTTATATGTTGTGTTACAAAACTAGGCTCAACAAATTCAAGATTGAAATGATACCAAGCATATTCTTTGACCACAATGCTTTGAAATTAGAAATCAATTGCAAGAAGGAAGTAAAGAAACCCACAAATATGTGGAGATTAAACAGCATACTACTAAAGAATGACTGGGTCAAAGAAGAAATAACAGGTGAGATCAAGAGATATATGGAGACAAAGAAGAATGACAATACGACATATCAAAACTTCCAGGATGCAGTGAAAGCAGTAATAAGAGGGAAGTTTATATCATTACAGGCCTATCTCAAGAAGCAAGAGAAATCCCAAGTAAACAACCTTACACCTTAACCAGAAAAAGAACAAAGGCAACCCAAAGGCAGCAGAAGAAAGGAAATAATAAAAATTAGGATGAAATTGAGAACAAAAAGACTATATAAAAAATTAATACAAGAGAGAGCTAGTTCTTAGAAAAGATTAATAAAATTGACAAACACCTGGCTAGACTCACTAAGGAAGAAAAAGACTCATATAAACAAAATCACAGACATCACAGATACACAGAGGATCTTACTAGAATACTATGAAAGACTATATGCCACCAAATTCAATAATCCAGAAGAAATGGATAAGTTCTTAGAAATATATAACCTTCCTAGATTGAATCATGAAGAAGTGGAAAATCTGTATAGACCCATCAACAGTGAGGAAATTGAAACAGCCATCACTGGCCCTCCCCCCCCAAATCCAGGACCAGATGGCTTAATTAGTGAATTCTACCAAACATGCAAAGAAGATCTGATACCTATCCTTCTCAAACTCTTCCAAAAAATTGAAGAAGAGGCAGTACTTCCTAACACATTTTATGAGGCCAACATAACCCTGATACCAAAACCTGGCAAGGATAACACACAAGAAAAAAAAACAACCTCAATATCTGTGGTGAATACAGATGCAAAAATACTAACAAGTCGAATACAGCAGTACATTAAAAAAGCAATAAAGCCCGGCCGGGCGTGGCTCAGCAGTTGAGCATCAACCTAGGATCCAGGTAATCGGGGTTCGATTCCCGGTCAGGGCACATGCCTGAGTTGCAGGCTTGATCCCCAGTCGGGGGCGTGCAGGAGGCAGCCGATCAATGACTCTCTCATCACTGATGTTTCTGTTTCTCTCTCTCCCTCTCCTTTTCTCTCTCTGAAATCAATAAAGATATATTTAAAAAAAAAAAAAGTAATATATCATGCTTAAGTGGGGTTCATTCCAGGGGCACAAGAATGGTTCAACATACTCAAATTGACCAACATAATACACCCCATTAACAAAACAAAGGATAAAAATCCTATGATCTTACCAATACATGCCGAAAAGCATTTGATAAGATACAACATCCATTTATGGTTAAAACACTCACTAAAATGGGTGTAGAAGAAAAGTAACTCAACATAATAAAGGCCATGTGTGACAAACCTCAGCCAATATTATTCTCAAATGGTGAAAAACTGAAAGCTTTTTCTTTAAAATCAGGAACAAAACAAGGATGCCCACTCTCACCACTATTTTGTTTTTAATATATATATATTTTAATTGATTTCAGAGAGAGGAAGGAAGAGGGGGAGAGAGAGAAAAACATCAATGATGAGAGAGAATCATTAATTGCCTGCAACCCAGGCATATGCCCTGACCGGGAATCAAACCATGACCTCCTGGTTCATAGGGCGATGCTCAACCACTGAGCCACGCCAGCTGGGCGTCACCACTTTTATTCAACATAGTTCTGGAAGTCATATTCAGAGCAATTAGACAACCATGGTTCAAGTCACTTTTAGCTCTCACTTGAATTATTTTCAGTTGCCTCCAAATTGGTCACTTGAATTCTACTTTTGCCCCCTTTTTTCTGTTGTCAACTTGATCTGATTTACATTTCAGTGGTACCTATTTTACTCTGATCAAAAGAGAAACCTCTTTAAATATTCCTTCAAGGTGCTTCATGATCTGGTCCTAGTCTTGTCTCCCTGAACTCCTCTCTCAAACTATTCTTGCTCTCTGTGCTCCAGCTATCTTGGCCTTCTGGAATGCCTTGAAAAAAGCCAGCGATTACTCTTGCGACAGGGTCTTTTAACCTACTCTTCCCTTGTATGGTCTCATAATTCTGTTTCTCGCTCCCTTAGGTGTTTCCTCAGACATCATCTCTTCAGAGAGTCCTACCTTGACCAATCTTTGTAAAATAGAGCCTTTCACCTTAAAATGATGACTCTGTCCTCTTTGCCTTGCTTTATTTTACCTCGTAGTAATTATCACTATATGACATTTAAAGTATTTATTTTATATATTCTGTTTTTCTCTACTAGAATGGGTTAATTATAGGTGCAAGAGTTTGTTGGTTATATCCACCAGAACTAGACTAGCAAGTAGCATGTGATAAGTATTCAATAAATATTTGGTAAAATGAATACATGATAAAACTAAAAACATTGCTGGGAGGAGGATAATACTTTTAGTTATTACAGGGTTTAGTTACATTGCAAGCACTTGATACCTATTGATGATTTAAAACCATAGTATTTTAGAACTAAAAAATTTAGCAGTATGAAGACTCAAATATTATAGCTTTAATTCACAGACTCCTCAATATATAGAGGTCCCTAGCAACATCTTTGTTTATTATAAAAGTTCAAAAGCCAGAAACAAGGTAATAGACATTTTTAAAAGCAAAAGAAACCTATCTCCTTCACTGATTGCATGAAATTAATTTTTATCAGTTGGGAAAAGTTTAACCTTGATAGTAAAATGTTACAGTTTTGCAATTAAGAGGTATTTTTCTGTCAAAATTTTGATATCTAGTTCTTCATTTCATTTCAAAGAAAAGATGCTCTTAGAGCAATCATACAGCAGTATATTAAACTTGCTTCTGCTACTGCTTCTGCCTCACTAGATTTGCTGACATATCAAACAATGGGATTTTAGGAAGAAGAGAAAGATGTTGGGATTTAGGACTAGTATTAAAACTATTCTTGGGCTATATTTCTTGCTAAAGTTGGCTTTTGTGGAGCTAATCTGGGAATAAGTATCATTTAAAATATTTCTATGGGAAAAATGTATATAAAAAAAAAGACTTGTAGATGACCTTTGAGAGCATAACCCATTCCTCAGTTGAGAACTGCCCCCATTTCAGTAATTAGGTTTTATTCTTTGGGAAACTGACCATCTATTAGGCAGAACAAAAAGCTAATTGACAAAAAGGGGGAAAGAGGAGAGAAATCTGCGTTAAATCTGTTGAAAATAGATTTAGGAGTTTGATAGCATTTCCTGTCATCACAGTTACTGCCACTATCATATGGATTGGCAAACATTTTCTGTAAAGAGCTAGATAGTAAATATTTTTGACTGTGTGAGTTACAGAGTTTCTTTGACAACCATTCAATTTGCTGCTATAGAGTGAAAGCAGCCATAAACAGTATATAAATGAATGAGCATGGTTGTGTTCTAATAAAACTTTATTTACAAAATTAGTTAATGGGTTGAATTTGGCATATGGGCCATAGTTTGCCAACTCTTAAAATTGCTTATAAGGAGCAAATGCAAATTAATTGCTTCAAAAATATATTTATATAAAATCATTTAAAAGGTTTAGTTTAAAAGGACAGAACATAAAACATTTTTATAGTAATAAAAACAGCTTATTTTCCCCAGAATAAAAATATGACTTAAAATATTAGCTCTTTAATAAGGATAGACTAATTCAAATAGCTAAGAACATCTAATATGAAATTTATAAGGATGCTTACCTCATCTTTAAGAAAAAATGTTTTTTTCTTGATTAAATGTTTAAAACACCATATAAACTATAAAGCTGTATCTATGTCTACACAGACACATATATGTTAGAACTGCTTGGCTGTTGTCCCATGGATTTTGGGTCATTGTGTTTTCATTTTCATTTGTCTCAAGGTATCTTTTGATTTCTTGCTAGAGCTCATTATTAACCCATTCATTGTTTAGTAGCATGTTATTTAGCCTCCAGGGATTTGTGTGTTTTTCAGTTTTCTTCTTGCAGTTGATTTCTAGTTTCATACCATTGTGATTGGAGAAGATGCTTGATACGATTTCAGTCTACCTAAATTTATTATGTTGTGACCTAACATGTGGTATATCCTGGAAAGTGTTCCATGTTCACTTTAAAAAAAAAGTGTATTTTGCTTTTGGGTGAAATGCTCTAAAGATATCAAGTAAGTCAATCTGGTCTATTGTGTCATTTAAGGCCACTGTTTCCTTATTGATTTTCTGTTTGGAAGATTTATTCATTGATGTCAATGGGGTGTCTGTTGATCTCTCCCTTTATGTCCATCAATATTTGGTTTATATATTTAGGTGCTCCTACGTTGGGTATGTAGGTGTTTACAAGAGTTCTATCTTCTGCCCGGCCGGGCATGGCTCAGCGGTTGAGCGTCGACCTGGGATCCAGGCGATCGAGGTTCAGTTCCCGGTCGGGGCACATGCCCGGGTTGTAGGCTCGATCAATGACTCTCTCATCACTGATGTTTCTATCTCTCTCTCTCCCTCTCCCTTCCTCTCTCTGAAATCAATAAAGCTATATTTAAAAAAAACAAAAAACCTTAAAATTAAAAAAAAAAAAAGAGTTCTATCTTCTTGTTGGATTGATCCCTTTATCATAATGAAATGCCCTTCTTTATCTCTTATTTATGGCCTTTGTTTTAAAGTCTATTTTGTCTAAGTATTGCTACCCGAGCTTTTTTATTTTTATTTTTTTGGTTTCTATTTGCATGAAATATCTTTTTCCGTAACTTTACTTTCAGCCTGTGTGTGTCTTTCAATTTGAAGTGGGTCTCTTATAGGCAGTATATGTATAGGGTTTGCTTTTTATCCATTCAGCCACCCTTTTGATTGAAACTTTTAGTCCATTCACATTTAAAGTAATTATTGAAAGGTATAGTGTTATTTCCATTTTATTAAGTGTTTTCTGATTGTTTTTATAGTTCTTTGGTTTTTTTCTTATTCTCTTGTTCTCCTCTCTTATATGTTGCTATAGTGTTAAGTTTGGCTTCCTTCTTATTTCCTGTAGATTCCTTACAGATTAAATCTCATAGATTTTAGGGTTGTTGTTACCATGTGTTTCATATATATGTCAAGCTCTGTTTATAGCAGTCTGTTTTAAGTTGATGGTCATTTAAGTTTGAACACATTCTAAAATCACTACAGTTTTTACTCACTCCCTCCATGTTAATGTTTTTGTCATTTTTTTTTTACCTCTTTTGTGTGTTTGTATGTATCCCTTTATATTGTTGTATTTACACATTATGTTTGATCTTTTCTTCTTAAAGAAGTTTCTTTAATTTTTCTTGTAATTACTGGTTTAGTGGGGGTGAATTTTTTTACCTTCTTGTGTGGGAAACTCTTTCTCTCACCTTTGATTCTAAGTAATAACCTTTCTGGGTAGTTTTGGTTGTAGGCCTTTGCTTATTATCACTTTGAATATTTCCTTTCATTTCTTCTGGTGTGCAAAGTTTTTGTTGAGAAATCACCTGACAGTCTTATCAGAGCTTCTTTGTAAGTAACTTACTGCTTTTCTCTTGTTACTTTTAAGATTTTCTCTTTATTTTTAACCTTTGGCGTTTTAATTATGATGTGTCTTGGTGTGAGCCAAGTGGTCTGTAAGAAAAGGTAGCGGGGGGGGGAAAATATATATATATATATACATATATATATATGGAAATTTTAAATAGGATAGTTTAAGGGACCTCTGGGACAACATCAAGCATACCAGCATTCATATTGTAGGGGTACCAGAAGAAGTGAGAGAAAGGAATGGAAAACCTATTTGAAGAAATAATGACAAAATTTCTCTAACATGATGAAGGAAGTAGACATACAAGTCTAGGAAGCACCAAGAGTCCCAAACAAGAAAAACCTTATAGGTTTTGTTTTCCTGCTGTTTTGCATATCTGGTAATTTTTTATTGGATGCCATACATTGTGAATTTTATCTTGTTGGGTGCTGGATATTTTTTTATTCCTATAGATATTCTTGAGCTTTGTTTTAGATTTATTAGATGTGACTAGAGCGGTGTTCAGTTTAGGTCTAATTATTTCCTGTTTCAGAGCCAAGATCCTTTAGACTCTCTCCCCAGTGCCCTAGGAATTATGAGGTTTTCCAGCCTGATTGGGAGAAATGGGTTCTTTATGAGTCCTAGGAACTGTTTCCTCTAATCTGTTGAGTTGGTTCTTTTTCCAGCCTTATGTAGTTTCTTCATAAGGGTGTGCTGATTGGTACTAAGCTCAGTATTTGAAGAAAACTCACTGTAGATCCCTGAGGTTTTCTGTCTGTGCTGCTTCCCCTCTCTAGAACTCTTTCCTGAGAACTCTAGCCACTTATTGTCCCAAACCCCTCAACTCCATATCTTAAACTCAGAGTTCACCAGGTTTTGCCTGGGTTTTGCTTCCTTATATTTACTCTGGAAACTCTCTTAAGGTTAATAATTTGGACAGTTGTTGGGCTTATCTCATTTGTTTTTCATCTTTGAGGGATTACTAGACAGTGATGTACTATGTCTTGCAAACAATTGTTTCATATATTTTGTCCATTTTGAGGAGTTGTTTCAGACAGGAGAGTAAATTTAGTACTTGTTACTTTGTTGTTGTTTTCTGTGTAAATGCACCACCACTTTTTTTTTAGTCCTCACTGGAGGATATATTTATTGATTTCAGAGAGAGGAAGGAAGAAGTGGGAGAGAGAGAGATACTGGATAATGCTCCAACCAACTGAGCCACCAGCCAGGGTATACCACTACTTTTTTTATCCACTTGTGTATTGATGGGCACTTGGGTTGCTTCCATATCTTGGCTATTGTAAGTAATGCTACAGTGAACATAGGGGTGCATATATTCTTTTGTCTATTGCATTTTTTTAAATGGCTGAATAACATTTTATACCATATAGATGTGCCATAATTTAGTTGACTGATTCCTTATTTTTGGGCATCTAGGTAATTTTGTTCTTTCTCTTTCCCCTCAGCTTTGTTGAGATATAATTGATATATGATATTGTGTAAGTTTTAAGATCTACATGTATTGATTTAATATATGTGTATATTGCAAAAATGATTAATATAATAAGGTTAGTTAGCATATCTGTCCTCTCACGTAGATACTTTTTCTTTTGGTGGTGGTGAGAACTTTTAAGATCCACTCTCTCAGCATTTTTAAAATACACAATACAGTATTGTTAACCATTGTCACCATGCTGTATATTACATCCCCAGAACTTACTCTTCTTATAATTGTAAGTTTGTACCTTTTGATCACCTTCACCCATTTCTTACACCCCTACCCCTCATCCCTGGCAACTACCAATCTCTTCTCTGTTTGAGTTCAGTTTTTAGATTCCATGTATAAGTGAGATCATACAATATTTATCTTTGTATGTCTGACTTATTTCACTTAGCTTAATGCCCTCAAAGTTCATCCATGTTGTTGCAAATGGAACAATATTTCACTGTATATAGTACCACAACTTATTTATCCATCCGTCACTGGACACTTACGTTGATTTTATGTCTTGGCTATTGTAAATAATGCTGCAGTGAACATGGAGGTACAGATATCTTTTCAAGACAGTGATTTCTTTTCCTTTAGATATCCTTCCAGAGGTGGGATTGCTGGATCATTTGGTAGTTCTATTTTTAACTTTTTGAGGAACTTTCATACTAAATCAATATCCAGTATATGGTGTTTTTTTCCTTATAGCCTGGATTCATGGGTTCGGGAATCAAGGAGTAGAAATGGGAGTAGTACCACTCACTATTACCCCTAGTGAACCATTAGCAACATTTTTGCTTTCTGTTCCCTGGACCTTATACTCTGCTGGCCTAGAGATCTTGATTCCAGAAGGTAGGAATGCTTCTGTCAGGAGTCACCACAATGCCTCCATTGAGCTGGAAGTTAATACTGCTACCCTGCTGGCCGCTTTGGGATCCTGATTCCTCTTCATTTCTAGGCAAAGAAGGGAGTTACTGTGCTGGCTAGGGTGATTGCTCTTGACTAACAAGGGAAAATTGGACTACTACTCCACAGTGGAGGTGTGGAAGAATACAGACAATCCCTTAGGGCATTTCTTAGTATTACCATACCCTGTAATTAAGGTCGATGGAAAACTATAAAAACCCAATCCAGGTAGCACTGCTAATTGCCCTGACACTTCAGGAATGAGGGTTTAGGTCACCTCACCAGGTGAAGAACCACAGTCGTTGTTACTTTGTTGGCTTGAAGCAGATTTGGAGGCTGATATACTTTTCATCTCCTTACCTGCCCTCAATTAATGTGTATCAAATTCTTTTAAATGCAACATGAAGCAGAAATATCTCCTCTGAACTTGCTCGTCCTCATTTTATTTTGTATGCATTATTTTTACTCTTAGATTGCTTTCCTGATCTAAAATTATTGAATTAAATAGAGTAGGACATAATTAGTCTTTCATGACAATTTGACTCTGAAGGTCTGATTCAGTGTGCATTCCATGTGGGAATGAAAAGAAAGGATGAAAGTGTATTATATCTTTTGCATTCACTTAAAATCTAAACAATTTAGAAATGAAGCCAATATTTCAAGAGAATGCTTAGCAGTAGTTCATCTTTTAGCTACAAAGATGTCTAGTTGAAATGTGTTTTCAATTAATCAGCCTTCTTGGCCCTTACTTAAACTGAACATTTATCCTGCATTTGCCTTAGTTGTCGTCGTGTTTGTACACTGTATATTAAATTGTCAATTAGATTCTTATTTAGAAAATGTGCTTAGCACATTTATAACGTAGCAGCTAGAAGAATTTGAGGATTGAGGAGTTACTTTTTTTAATCCTTGTTATATTTGTACAGATTCCTTTCTATTTCCTAGTTTAGGACATGAATCAGAAAATCCATTGTTTCTAAAGTTTTTAACGTAAATGCAGTAGAATCTTTTGATTTGTTCTGTTTCAAGAAAAAGAATATGTTCCAAAGATACAATCCTACTCTGATCTTTTTCAGTAGAAAGAAGGTGGGAGTAGAATTTTTCTTTTCTATAGTTTTATGAGACACAAATGACTGATAAAGGCTGATAGGTTGGTTGCCTTTATTTCCCTAGAAGTAACTCTTAGGGTAAATACAAAGTCAGCCCTGTCTTTTTTCTTTGTAGTCTGTTACAGTGAAGTGATAACTGATTTTCATAATGAAAGAAACCACATTTTAGTGGAAGATTAAATTTTAAATAGTGAAGGGGAGCAGAGTAATATTATGGAAGGGGCACTGGAATGAATCAGAAGGCTAGTCAGCTTATTTATACTTCATTTAATCTTCATATTAACATTAGAAAGTAAATAGGATCTACATGTTACAGATGAGAAAACTAAGCTTCCAAAATGTTAGGTAATATTCAACATGTCGAGCAATTACCTATTAAAGGACAATTTGGTTCTAAGTCTTTATTATACTAAAGCCATGAAGTTCCTTCTGTTCCTTCTATTTCTATAATACACTTTCATATTTTAAAACCATGAACCATGGCATATACCAAAATGATAAATTTCCAAAATACCTTAGGTCTGGCTCTCTCATTTTTGTTAGTCAGTTTTCCTACCTGCAATGTATTCTTATTATTAAAATCTTACCTATTTGTCAGCGCCTAGTTCACCAGTAACTAATTGACAATGATTTCTTCTTCTGTGATCTTAAAGCATTTATTATCTATCATTTGTTTATTAGTTATATACATATTGAGATATATTTAGTCATTTTATATTTGAAATTTAGGATAACTCTTGAATTGTACATGTTTATGTATTACTGCTACACTTAAATCACGCTCCCTGAAGGAGCTTCTGTACTGCATGTATCGTAGCATTGTATGTATAGCTTAATAAGTAATTGTGTGATTCTACCAACGAGACAATTTGAGTTAGTCGTCATTCTCCATTATTCACGTCTCATGGGCAAATTTACTCTACACATGATGTTTTAAAATTTTAAATTCTGTGACTTTACACAGCTGATGCTGGTAGGCTTTTTAGAGAAATGTTTTAAAAAATGTCCAAAAGAGCAGTCAAAATCAAAATGTGTTGATTGAAGTTAGCATGTAGACTTATTTTATTTGGCAGAGAGAGCTGTTCCTTTGCCCCACACCTCAGTAAGAGTTCCAGAAACTGGTTTATTTATTTTTTTTTAATAACCTCTTTTCTCTCTCTTTTTCTCCCACAGTCAATGAAATCAAAAGAATATTTGAATAATATTTAGGTGATTTGGGTGGTCGCTGCTGCTGCTACTAATACTACTACTACTTACTCAAAAGTCAATTAACCTTTCTAGGCTTTAGTTTTCTTATCCTTAAAACTGAGTTGGATTATGTGATCTTTAAAGATAGAGTGCCCCAGATTTATAAAACAGAAGTTTGAGGTAGATTAGGTTGATTTCAGAATTGTAAAGTAGCATTTGATTCTTGCCCTTCAAAATATTAGTTTTATGTTAATTGACTTTTTTTAAGTGTTTGTGTTTCATGTTCTATTTTTATGGTTAATTTTCTTTTGTAACTTACTAGTACTCCCTCACGTGTTGCTAAAGGAGTTGTCGACCACACCAGAATGAGTCTACATGGTGCTAGTGGGGGACATGAGAGATCAAGAGATAGACGAAGGTCAAGTGACAGATCACGAGATTCATCTCATGAAAGAACAGAGTCTCAACTCACTCCTTGTATTAGAAATGTCACTTCTCCAACACGACAGCACCATGTTGGTATGTAGATCAACTAATCTTTCTAACAATTTTTGAAGTATGCATTTACCTTTTTAAAGTAGTAACTGCAATGAATTGTGGCTAATACTTCAGAGAAAAATTAACTTTTACTTTTAATCAGTTGCTTCTATTTTAGCTTAGCTTGGTTCTTGCTGTGAAGAAAAAAAAAAACTGCAACATATCAAATGAAACCTAAAAATGAATTTTTTAAAGAATCTGGGACAGACTTATTAAAGAAGTAATTTGAAAAGCCTTTATAATTCTGATATGTAGGTTTCAAATTTTTTCAAATTGATTTTTATCTTACGAGATATATACAGTGGTTTATTTTAAAATAGTTTGTAAATTATTGTAAAAATAGCCCGGCTGAGCGTGGCTCAGCGGTTGAGCGTCGACCTAGGATCTAGGCGATCGGGGTTCGATTCTCGGTTAGGGCTAGGATCCAGGCGATCGGGGCTCGAGTCTCTCTCTCTGCCCAGGTTGCGGGCTAGGCAGCCGATCAATGACTCTCTCATCATTGATGTTTCTGCCTCTCTCCTTCTTCTTTCCTCTCTCTGAAATCAATAAAGGTATATTTTTAAAAAAATTAATGTAAAAATTAATATCAGTAATAAATTTACTAGAAATATAAATAATAAATTTACTATTACTAATAGTAGTTATTGATAGGAAGTCTTATTTAATCATCCTAGAAAAAGGAATTAAAAGCTAGAATAACCATCAGAGTAATTTATTTTGATTTTTGACAATATATTTAATAATAAAAATAGAAGATGAGCCCAGCTGGTATGGCTCAGTAGGTGACCGTTGACCTATGATCCAGGAGATCCTGGTTCGATTTCCGGTCAGGGCACATACCTGGGTTTTGGGCTTAATCCCCAGTGTGGGGCATGCAGGAGGCAGCCAATCAATGCCTGTCTCATCATTGATGTTCCTCTCTCTCTCTCTCCCTCTCCCTTCCTCTCTCTCTCCCTACCTCTCTCTGAAATCAATCAAGATATATTTTAAAAAAGAATAGAAGATGAAAGAGAAAGTGTGAAGTGTTTTGCTTTCTTGGCAACTAGCTCAGATCTTTCTCTTCCTACCCATTGCTATAAATGAATGTGTGTGACTATAAAACACTAGTCTAAAGCAGAGATATGTAAGCAATGTGAACTTGCTCATTTTCATTTTACTCTGGGAAGGGCCAAATTAATACCTTGACTTACTATATGAGGTAGTTTCTGATTGTTACAAAGCAAAATCATTTCTGTTAGGGTCTAAGTATGTGTAGAAGTTGACAATATCTAAGTAGGAGTAGGTCCTTAAAGTCAAACTAGTACTGATAAGCCAAAAAAAGTGAATAAGAGATTTAGTCTGTTATATGCAAAGTTCAGTATATGGGAAAATAGTAGAAGGATATAATTATTTTATTACTTTAGCAAATTCTGCTTTTGGGGTGCTACCAGCATTGTGGAAACAGGCAATAAAACGGAGGTGTCAGAGTATCTCTGGAGATACTGCAGATCTAATTATATATTCAGTAAAACTGTACAGAGTGTTCTAAGTAGCCTGAGTCATGGAGGAATTTGGCAAAAGCTGATGGAACTGAGGGGATGGAGGTACATTTTAGGTCACCTTTAAAGTGTAGTGATCTAGCCTCTAAAGGAAACTTAATCACAAAATCTTAGTTTTAATTTCTCCTTTATAGAATGTTGAAACCTACCTATTAAAATTATAAATAATAATTATGTGATCCTATAAAACTTGTAGCAGTGCTTTATTCAACAAAAGTGAAAATGAAAAGAAAGCAACATATCATCAGCTATTAAAGCCACATAATTAGGTAGACATTAAAAATCATTTGAAAAAATAAATACTTCTTGCTATCCTTATTCAACTTTTTTTCTTCTATCAGACCTTCCTTTTGTGAGATAAATTGCTGGTTTCAAAATGCCTTTATTAACACAGCAATATTCCAGAATTTGTACTTTTTGTTCTCAGAATAGTATGAATACTTTTAGTATTTAAGGGAGTTTAAATTGGTATTCTTACTAATCTTTTACTAACTTTCAGCGTTTACTTATTTGACTTGTGATTCTGCTCCTTGGGTTTCTATATATTTTTAAGTAGAGTAATAACATAAAATTTACCTTAATTTTGATCTTAGTGTGGGTCAATATTAGTAAGCTATACATTTTTTGAAAAGTCTATAAAGATTATTTTAGAAAACATTTTGATGTTTTTATTCCTGGGAAATATTTATGGTGTTCTGTGAAAATGTTATTTGAGATAAAAAGCTGGAATGCTGTGATTTAAAACAAGTTTTCTAAATAAAAATATTTTGAAAGATATATATGGATCTTGGATTTTTTAAAAGAAAATTTGCATGACTTTGTTTAACATCTTTATTTCAGAACGAGAAAAAGATCACAGTTCCTCTCGTCCAGGCAGTCCTCGTCCTCAAAGAGCATCTCCAAATGGTTCTAGTAGCAGTGCTGGGAACAGCAGCAGAAATAGTAGTCAGTCAAGTTCAGATGGTAGCTGTAAGACATCTGCGGAGATGGTGTTTGTATATGAGAATGCAAAAGAAGGAGCTCGGAATATAAGAACATCAGAACGAGTGACACTAATAGTGGATAATACTAGATTTGTTGTAGACCCATCCATTTTTACTGCACAGCCAAATACAATGTTGGGCAGGTTTGTATTATTGCAGTTCTTTGTACTATTAATTTTAAAACACTTATACATTATTTCTTTTTTTTTCTTTCATTTAAGTTTACAGTAATCCTATGTTGGAATGTAGTGTTCCTATTTTACAGATGAAAGAACTGAGCTTTTGAAGGTTAAATAACTTGCTCAAGTTAATACAGCTAGAAAGTGGTAGAGACAGTTTTTGAACATGATTTTATTTCTAACAATCTTTGCTGTACCAGTCAGAATAGTAAATGTATTAGCTAATGAAGACAGGATACTAAAAGATTTCTGCAGGCTGAAACCATAGATTTCATCAAAACAAGGTAAATTTAACAGCGGCATTGTTTCTTTACCTGGGACTCCCAAATTCAGCCATCAAATACAGCAGGTATTGGTCTTGTTGAAAGGGAAAACGACCCAACAATTTGGTTAGCTAAAAAGTCAGCATTTGTCAGTTTGATATTGATACTTAAAAAAATGAATGTTCTTAACAGTAGTTAGTAGAATGGAGAAGTAGTCATTAGAAGTAGTCATCTTTGCTCTAGCAGGTGTTGCTCAGTGGTTAAAGCATTGGCCCATCCACTGAAGGGTCACAGGTTCGATTTCCTGGTCATAGGGCACGTACCTGGGTTGCAGGATTGATCCCTGGCCCCGGTCGGGGTGCATGCTGGAGGCAACCAATTGATATGTCTCTCTCTCTCTCAATCTCAATCTCAATCTCAATCTCTTTTTCTCTCTCCCCCTCCCTACCTCTCTTTCACTCTGGCTAAAAAAAAAAAAAAATTATTGGAAAAATTGTTCTCAGGTGAGGATTAACAAAATAAATTTGTTTTTTTTAAAATAACAGATGTCCATTGTTTTTGTTTTTTTTTCTTTTTTTAAAAATATATCTTTATTGATTTCAGAGAGAGTAAAGGAGAGGGAGAGAGAGAGATAGAAACATCAGTGATGAAAGAGTCACTGATTGGCTGCCTCCTGCACGCCCCCGACTGGGGACAGAGCCTGCAGCCCGGGCATGTGCCCTGACCGGGAATCAAACCCCCATTGCCTGGATCCTAGGTTGATGCTGAACTGTTGAGCCACGCCTGGCTGGGCTAAATTCCTTTCTTTAAAATTAAAAAATAAAAAGAATTAGAAATAGTCATCTTCTCATCTGTGCTCATATAGAGTAACAGATTAATGTAAAGTTCGTAGTTATTGGAACTGCAATCTAAGAATGATACAGAAAATATAGACTTCATTTTTCAACTTTTCCAAAACTAGGATTGAATACCTTTTAATTTTAAAGTTATTATCTTTTTCTCTTTGCTCTAATATAAAATGAGAGGGCATGTATATGAAGTAGAAGTTTACATGAGGTAAAAAAAAATTTGTTTTTAGGTTACATATGAATATTTGGGATACATGCGTACTTTCGTGTGTGTGTGTGTGTGTGTGTGTGTGTGTGTGTGTGTGTACTTTCGTGTGTGTGTGTGTGTGTACTTTCGTGTGTGTGTGTGTGTGTGTGTGTACTTTCGTGTGTGTGTGTGTGTGTGTGTACTTTCGTGTGTGTGTGTGTGTGTGTGTGTGTGTGTGTGTGTCAGATTTGCCAGTCTCTGAATACAGAATAAATGCCCGCATATGAGTAGATAAATATTTTCTTTTACCATTGGCTTTGCATCTGTGAGATAAAAATACCTGAACTGTAGGCTTTTATGTATTTTTCAGTAGGTTATTTGATGGAAGCTATTAGGAGGATGACTTGACACTGTTAATACTTTATTTTTTACCTGCACTTTAAAGAAAGTTAAAAAGTAGATATTTGATATTTTGCTTCAGCTGCTAAGCCATGTTTTCTTTAAAAAAAAAAATCCAATATATATATTTTGTGTGTGTCTATATTGATCTGAAAAGTAGTTTTCTCCTTTTGTAAAAAGTTCAAGTGTTAGAGAAAATTGCATGACATTTGATTCCTGAAAGACTGTCCTTTTTACATCAGTGAAGGTTTCTTTTCATGTGAATTGAACAAAGCATATCTTTGGGGTTGAAAATTAATATTCATGGGGACTGTAAAAAGCAGTTGCATTCTTTTGGAAAGTGAAATAGAAAAGCTTTGTTCTTCATAGGTTTATATGTTATAACAAAAAGAGAAACCATTTAAATTGGGAAATTGTTGAGTAGAATACTTAGATCAGCCATATTTACTTTACTAATGGTGGTATCAGGTTCAGACGTTCTACTTTTTTTCCCCATGTAGTTAAGGATTATCATTTATTCAGAGATTATCTCCTCCTCATTTTTTCTTGTTAGAATGTCCTGCCTTTTATGAAAAGATAGTAATAGCAGATGGTACATAAATGCCCTAACTTATTCGCAAACTTTTGGCAGCCCCCCAAATTTGTTCTGAAATTTTGTCATCAGTGAAATGCTCAGATATGGAAATCTCTGGAGTAGATGTTTTTGGAGGAGGTCTTACTTTCTTTAATCACACTTTAAAATTTTTCTTGGGCCCTAGCCAGTTTTGCTCAGTGGTTAGAGCGTCGGCCCGAGGACTGAAGGGTCCCAGGTTCAATCAGGTCAGGGGGCCTGTGGGAGGCAACCAATCAATGTCTCTCTCTCACATCGACGTTTCTCTCTCTCTCTCTCTCTCCCTTCCACTCTCTCTGAAAAACAATGGGAAAAATATCCTCGGGTGATAAAATAAAAATTTTATTTACTTAAAAATAAATAAGTAAATAAAATTTTTCTTGTGAGTAATGCATTAAATTTTTTTTTGAAGGACATATTTTGCAAATTGCCTCTTTTCTAAATGGTTACTGTTAAAAGCCAATAACATGACCTGAAAAAATATGTCCATTTGTATTTTTCTTATGTATAAATTAATATTAAGAGCTTTTTACTTATTTGTTTCATCTTTTTATTCTCTTCTTAACTTCTTTATTCCTGTCTGCCCCAGCATTTGATGGCTAATTTTTCAATTCTGGGATGCAAGTGTAAGAATTTTGAGCAAGATTTTTTACATTTGAGGTTAAGATTGTGAAAAATAAAACAACTAACCTGCTTATACTATCTTGCTTTTTCGTAGTTTACTGTATGTACTGCATTACAGTATTAACTTTGCAAGGACGATCACAGTTTTAAGGAAAAGGCATAAACAATATGATTTCCCTTTTCCTTTTTTTCCCCCCTTCTGGTATTAGTATAAAAGTGACCTTTCCCCCTCAGTTGATATATTTTTTCCCCCTGAGGAGAAGGAGCTGGAAAGTTCTTTAGCTTCTGAATTTTATCAATTGATAATTGCTTGTAGGGAATCTACAGTGGTGGGCAAAAGTAGGCTTACATTTATAATAAAAATAATACAGTAATAAATAATAATACAAAAATAAACTGTGTTTCATATACTCACAATTGTAAATCTCCTTTTACCCACCCCTGTATACTACTGTTCCCTCCCATCAAAAAGGAAATATTTTAAATATTCCCTTTGTTAATTATGTTTGCCAGAATAAATTTCTGATAAAAACTCTTTAAACTAATTTAATGATATAATTTAATACTTAAATTATAATTCCTTTTTAATTTTGTGCATGAAATCAATTTTCCCTTATGAAGGAAGTATCCTATTGATATGTTTCTTAATTATTTACTGTTATAGGATGTTTGGATCTGGCAGAGAACATAACTTTACACGTCCCAATGAGAAGGGAGAGTATGAGGTGGCAGAGGGAATTGGCTCCACTGTATTTCGAGCTATTCTGGTAAGTTTTTGTTTCTTGTGTGTTTTGACTTAATCATATGACCCCTTCTTGGTAAGTACTTGAATTGAAATCAGAGTTCGATTTGGATATCTTTGTGGAGGTATGTAGGATATATATATATATTTAAATAACGTTTAATTCATCTTTATTTTAGTACATAAAAACAATATAAATAAACGAGTTTTATGACCTTTGGGAAGATAGATAGGGTAGTGGTGATTCATCTCTTGGGTCTGCATAGGCAGTTCTTTCAAGGGTGTAATGTTAACATATATGGAGTCATGCTTTTCCTCTGTCCTTAATTCTCTTAAATAAAATAAATCAATCTGAGAATGAATGTGGCTACTTGAATTCTAATATTTTATTGCACATAATCAGCAATATGGATGTTCCTGAACACTTAAAATTAATCTCTAAAATGTATTTGTTAGCATCACTGTTTTAAACCTTTATTTTTATTTTGAGGTTTTAACTTTTTATTTTTGAGGAATATTTGAATTACTGTTATAGAGTCCCTACTTGTAACTTCAAGTCAGTGATAAAGCTTTCATTATAGTGTGTGACAGTTTATGCCACAATCTAAAAATATGGTTTCCTCAAATAGTTTTGGGGGAAAGGGGAGTGAGAGTCTTGAGGTACAGACAGGAAAGGTATAGCTGACTCTTGAACAACACAGGTTTGTTTCCACTTATATGCAGATTTTTTTCAATAAATAAAGTAGATGCATTTTCTCATCTTTATGATTTTAATAATTTTCTTTAGCTTTATTGTAAGAATACAGTATATAATACATATAACATACAAAATATGTGTTAATTGACTGTTATTGGTAAGGCTCCTGGTGAGTAGTAGACTATTGTTAATTAAGTTTTAGGGCAGTCAAAAGTTATACGCAGATTTTCCACTGCACGGTTGGTACCCCTAAGTGTGGTGGTGTTCAGGGTCAACTTAATTAATCTTGATTGAGTTGCTAGTACTCAGACAACCAGTTGTTAGTACCAGACGATATCTTGTTTCCATTGTGTTACTGTGGAGCCTTGGGGCAGATCTTAATTTGGGGGGAAGTGCTTCTTTCAGCTGCCCACACTTCCGTTTCACCCCCAGTGGAGTTGACAAGTAAGGAATATTTTTGTTACTCAGCTATGGAGTAACTTACTTGTATTTGGAGGTAGCCCCTAATAACATTTTATTGAAATAATTACTATTGATTGATTATAGTAATATGGGAAGCACCAAAGGATAGTATTTGGAAGAATAATATCTAATTGTGTGTTCTCTTTTACATATTTTAATACTTGGATATGACTTTGAAGTTCTTTACTAAGAACTTTAAATTTTGCTCAGTTCTTTAGGTAATATTTAAGGTAACTTAAAATATGTTAATTCAACTTCCTTACCTTTAAAAAAAACTTAAAAATTTGTGGTAGTTATATAGAAAAATAATTTGTAGAGGGGGAAATACATATGAATTAGCATGATATAGTAGAGAAAAGAGATGTATAAATAATGGAAAGATTTAGGTTTTTATCTTACCTCTGCTGTTAAATCTGTGACTGGGTGAGTCAGTGAAACAACTAGGCCTTAATAATAAGTTTTGGCTATCTCATGCTTCAGATGCTTTATGCATTCTTGCTTTCTTTCTCTTTTTTTAGGATTACTATAAAACAGGAGTAATCCGTTGTCCTGATGGCATATCTATTCCTGAACTGAGAGAAGCGTGTGACTATCTTTGTATCTCTTTTGAATATAGTACTATTAAATGTAGAGATCTCAGTAAGTATGCCGTTTTGTATGTGAGTAATTTGTAGAGTTATACTATATTGGAATGAAAAGGCTGAAATAGTGCTATTTATCTAGACATCAAATATTTGTTTAACTGAATTGTAAAGCATTCTAGTACCATGAAGATTATTTATGGAAGTTTACTGAGATGTTTATAAGATCCTTGTGCAATTTTCTTTCCAAAACTTTTTTTCAACTTTCATAATTTATTTTTTTGATAGACTATTCCAGATTTCCTCATCGACTGTCTCCTCTGTAGTTTGTCACCAGTCTTTTATCTCCCAGCATGGGAGCCCTGGCTTTGGTGAAGTGTGGTGTTTGGCTTTATTCCTCAGATCACATCAACAAAAATTTTATAATTTTTTTGTACTTAACATATAAAATACTATTTTAACCCACTGTGGAAGATACAAATAATTCTCACAAATAGTTATTTGTCATTAAAGATCTTAGACTGAGTACCTAGACTTCATTTATGCAAAAAGTTAAGGGACTTCATTCAGGAACTTCAAACATAGTCTCAGAGCAAGGTCTAGAACTTTGGAATCTTATCTCTGATTGATATTCTCTTTTCACAACATTCTTAACCAGCTACCATTTCACTGTTACTCCATGCCTAAGAAGAAAAGATGATTATATACAGAAAGTCAAAATAGCATATGAGAATTATCAGATATTGACTTGGATATTAAGTGGTTGGAGAAGTTCAGAAGAAAGGATGGTTATTGTGGGCTACAAGGTTTGGGGATGAGTCCAGAGGATACATGTGGTAAAGAATGAATAGGAATGATTTAGAAAGCAGAGTGGGGAGGTCATTCTGAGAGCTGGGATTTTTGCAATTAAGATGCAAAATATATACTTTGGAAATAACCTAGTTGGAGCAGAGATTTTATATATCAGTACCAGAAGGAGACAGGAATAATTAAGTGGGCCAGAGTATGGAAGGTGTTTAATTCAAACTAATGTTCTTACATTTTATTTTATATAAACAGTGGGAAGCCGTTTTTGAAGTTTCTTATACATGGTTATAGACTTGTGTTAGCCCCAGACATAATGGTTATCTTTACTTTATTATCTAAACTCAATACTAGCTTGGCAGAGTGGTTTCAAAGATTGGTGTGCTGAAAACTGTGAATGGGAAATTTTATTTAAAATTTTTGAGGCACCTCTTGTATACTTAAATATAACTATCCTTCATGCTTAGTTGTAATCTAACTCTGAAAATGAGTGGCCTTATTAAGCCTCTCCCTAAGTACCATTATATTTTTGTCAAACATTTCTTAAAGTGTCCATAAAAATATCAGTAGGTGGGACAAAACAGTGAATGGTCTAACTCTGAGTCCATTTCTATGTAAATGATATTTAAAAGTTTAAAGTCAAATAGTTGCATAGCTGGAACATACAACTATAAACATGAATAAAGTTGCTGTTTTTTCACATCTTAAAAAAATGATTTTTAGTTCAAACCATGAGCATTCATTATTCTAATTATAGATCCTAGACTTTACGTTTAGTGTATTTTTTTCATGAGACAGTTTTAACTTCATTTAATTAGATGTTGAATTTTGGTGACTGTCAGATTAAAAAAACGCACTGGAATTTCTTAGAGATGATTTGGATTTTAGTTCTGTAGTCCTTTGGACATAGTTTGCCATGTCATCACTGTTAAGTTTCATTTATGTTATGGAATTAAGAGTGTTTATGTAAAATATATGTAGTATGGTTTTTCTAGACTTCTGATATTAAAATAATACTTGTAATTATTTCTAGATTACCTGTGATATATGTTACTAAAAGTTTAGAGATTCTCATAGACTTTAATTAAAGCAAAACTATGTAGAATGTGAAGAGACAGAAATAGTCTTATAAAAATATAAAAGGATACTGTGAGTGTAGATTTGAGTCCAAATATGAATTTTTTCCTGAAAATAAGTGTCTTTATTGACTATTGGAATGACACTTGACACTAAAATGTCTAAGTTTGTCTCTTAACTGAAAAAGAAATTATACAAAGTACTGAATGCTTATTGACTAGAGAGTTCTGGGTTTCTTGGGCAAGTTACTTAAAACCTTGTTTCTTAGTTTCCTCATCTTTAAAATAGAGACAGTAATACTTATCTCACTGGGTTGTTGTGAAGATTAACTGAAAAGTGCTTGACACAGTATTAAATAAGGGTTTCCTTAAGAAAATAAGGTAACAAAATTAGGAAATAAAAGTAAATTAAAAGAAAAACAGCCCTAGCCTGTTTGGCTCAGTGGTTAGAGTGTCGACCCACGGACTGAAGGGTCTACACTCCCTCCAAGGTCGATTCCTGCCAAGGGCACGTACCTTGGTTGCAGGCTCAATCCCTGGCTTCGGTCCAGGGCATGTGTGGGAGGCAACCAGTGGTGTGTCTGCCTCACATCGATGTTTCCCTCTCTCTCTCTCTCTCCCTTCTACTCTCTCTTAAAAGCAATGGAAAAGATGTCCTCGAGTGAAGATTAAAGAAAAAAAGAAACATTAAAGGGTCATATTGTATTGTACATGCCATTTTATATTTCTACATGGAAAAATATATTGTGGATAACTACATTAATAAACATTTTTTAATGGCAGCTCGTTTAATGGTTACATCGTAATCAGTCATTTTCTTCATTTTAAAAAAAAATGTTTTTATTGATTTTAGAGAGAGAGAAAGGGAGAGGGATAGAAAGATAGAAACATTGATGAAAGAGACATCCATCCACTGACTCCTGCACACCTCCTACTGGGGGTCTAGCCTGCAACCCAGGCATGTGCCCTGACTGGTAATCGAACCGGGGACCTCTTGGTTCATGGATCGACACTCTGGCTGGGCAATTTTCTGCATTTTATTGAGCACTCACGTTATAGAAAATATTAGGTTTATAAAAGGCAAGAAAAAAATAAGTTTACTGCTCTCATGGTGCTTGTAGTATAGTGGGGAAAAGAGACAAGTAAATTATATTATGGTGTTAGAGGAAGAGTAGGGTGCTAAATGGCCTTGTAGGAACAGTACCTAACTCAGGCGTGGGGGCTCGAGGAAGTTTTCTGGAGGAAAGGGAAGAGGAAGTGTGTTCCAAGCAGAAGGAATCGTATGCTCAGAGGCAAGATTAGTATAGGGAGGGGCTGAATTCTCAATCTTCTGTCATGGAACCTGTCATGTAGTGAAGGAAACCTGTGGTAACTAGTAGCTCCCCAACTAGGCTGTACATCTTCAGAGTACACATTCTCTTCCTTGGCAAGCACTGTATTTTGAGAACCAGGGCTGAACTCAGGAATGAAGGCCTAGAGCTAAAAGAAATGAAAATACAGTGGACATGTTCAGTTTGAAATACTTATTAGTGGGATATTAGGTGTACGTGTTTAAAGTTCAGGAGAGAAATGTGGGCTGGATATTTATATGTGAGAATCATCAATATATGGATAGTATTTAAAGAAAAAATATTTTTAAAAGAGGTTACACACCTATAACCTCTTTTTTCACATAACAGGACTTTATGGATCAAGTTGAGGATTTGGGACTTTTATTCTAAGGGTAGTACAAGCCATGAAAGGTTTAAACTAGGAGACATAAATAGATTTGGCTGTTGTGGGGAAAATGAATTACAGTAGTTCCCCCCTTATCTGAGAGATCTATATTCCAAAACCCCAGTGGATCCCTGAAACTGCAGATAGTACCAAACCTTATATATTACGTATATACATTTTCTGTGCATGTATTCCACTCACAAATTTTTTGCCTTTTAATTAAGCACTTATTACCCCCAGTGGCTGTAACTTTTGCAGTTTGAGGTGCACCAACAAACTAGCATGAATTTTTTTCCTTCTTCACAATTTCACAGAAGATTCATTCTTACCATAGATCTTACCAACCTCAGCATATGATATTTTTTCTTAAGAACTTTCATCTGCCCGGCCGGGCGTGGCTCAGCTGTTGAGCATCGACCTAGGATCCAGGCAATTGGGGTTTGATTCCCAGTCAGGGCACATGCCTGAGTTGCAGGCTCGATCAATGATTCTCTCATCACTGATGTTTCTATCTATCTCCCTCCTTTCTTCTCTCTGAAATCAATAAAGATATATTTTAAAAAAAAGAACTTTCACCTTTTCACTTACAGGAAACACTTTACACCTTCTCTGGCATATCTGACTTGCGCTATCACTACTCTTGTGCTTTGGGGCCATTATTAAGTAAAATAAAGGTGATGTGGACACAAGCCGTGTGATACTGTGACGGTCAACCTGATAACTTAGACAGTTACTAGTGACTAATATATACAGTGTGGATATGCTGGATAAAAGGATGATTCATGTTCTGGGTGGGACAGAGCTAGACAGTGGAAGATTTCCTCATGCTGCTCAGAACAGCACGCAATTTAAAATGTATGAATAGTTTATTTCTGGAATTTTCTCTTTTTAAAAAAGTTTTATCCTTACCTGAGGATATTTTTTCTATTGCTTTTCAGAGAGAGTGGAAGGTAGAAAGAGAGAGAGAAACATCTATGTGGGAGAGAGACATTGATTGGTTGCCTCCCTCATGTGTCCCGACTAGGGCCAGGGATTGAGCCTGCAAGCGAGGTACGTGCCCTTGGCCAGAATCGAACCCGGGATCCTTCAGTCCTCCAGCCGATGCTCTAACCACTGAGCCAAGCTGGCTAGGGTCTTTCTTTTTTTTACGAGTTTGAGCCAAACTGACAACATATGCCAAGGAGCAAGATCTCAAATGCTCCTGGTATTTTCCATTTAATATTTTTGGACCACAGTTGACTGGGGGTAACTGAAACCTCAGAAAGTGAAACCATGAGTAAGGGGGTACGGCTGTACAGAGAGGCAAAAGCCAATGTTGGAGGAGTTTAATTAGAAGGTTTTACAGTAGTTTTTATAAAAGTTAATATGACTTGATCTGCGGCGGGGGCAATGGGGATGGAATGTGTTCTGTTTATTGCTATTTAACAAACCATTCCAAACTTAGTAGCATAAAGTACAATCATTTTTGTTCTGTGGGTCAAGAATTCAGACGGTACAAGAGAGATGGGTTGTCTGCTTTATGATGGCGGAGGCCTTATTCTTGTGAAAAATTGAAGGGCTGAGGTGACTCAAAGGCTGGGTTCAGCTAGGACTGTCAAACACACTACCTGTATGTGGCCTCTTCATGTGTCTTGGGCTTCTCCAAGACTGGAGACTGAGTTCAGAGAGGAAGCATTTGGAGAGAGAGCAATCCCCAGATCACGGCAAAACTGTAAGTCATTTATCAACCATCATCTTTGCCATTTCCCCTGGTTACAAGCAAGTCATTATGACCACTAGATAAAGGGGAGGAGAATTAGACTCCACCTCCTGCAAGGAGATGTGAAGGTCACATTGCAGAAAAGCATGTGGCATAAGAGATTTGGTAGCTTTGGAAAATATCATTTTCCAGAGAAGAAAATGACATAATTCAAGATGTATTTAAGAGGTGGACTTAATAGCACTTGGTATGATTGATTTAAGAGATGAAAGAGGAATCAAGGATTCATTTATTTATTCCACAACTGTCTAAGTGCCTGTGCCTGTCAATGCCCAGCACTATTCTGAGATGATTCTGAGAACTTGAGTGGATACTGATGCTATTTGCTGATTTTGAAAACACTGCAGAGAGATGTAGAGATGATGCAATTCAATTTTGGATATATTAGTAGAGTTTGAGGTGCCTGTGATGTGGCATCCATGTGGAAGTTTCTAGAAGGCAGTTGAATATAATGCATCTAGACTACAGAAGGCAAAATTAGTAAAGTAAATTTGGGAATTCTCAGCCTAAGGTGTTGAGAGGAGCAAAGAACTTAAAATTGTGAACACCTTAGAGGAGAAAGAGTTGGCAGAGGTGACTAGAGAAAACCAGCCAGAGAGGAGAAAGAAAACCAGGTAGCAGAGGTTCTTAGGGATGAGAGCATTTTAAGGACAAGTGAGAGAGATTGAACCAAGAGATCAATAGTTATATAATTAGACAGCATGTTGTAAGGGGAAACACTCCCTTGGGAGATGACTCTCCAACCCTCCCAGTAGTTCCTGAGGTGGTAGAGCCTTAGGAAGGAGATAGGGCATTGCCCTTGAAATAGCAATAAAAGAAAAAACATTAGGTCAATTTAGGTGAGTTTGTGCAGCTGTGTATTTGGGAAGTTGAAGTTGTTCATTGTGTCTATACCTGAGGATGAAATGAAGTGTATTTTTACCTTTCTCAAGGGTGCGAAGCCCGTGTAATTCCGGTATCTTGCTCTGTTTTGCTTGGCCGTTTGCCTTCCGTATCCCAGTTGACCCTTCTCATCTAACCCCTTTTACACTGAAATTTTAATGCTGGTGAATAATTTTCTGAGAAAGAAAACGTGGGAGGTGGAATGGGAGCTACTTTAGTTTATATTAATAATCTGAAAATTATCCTTAATATCTACTTTAAGATATACTTGATATACTGATAGAAGACAACATAATATAATAAAAAAAATGCCCTGGGCTAGGGATGGGGGTGGGGATGGATTTAGTTCTGATTTTGCAAATTAGTTTTGTAACCTCAGGCAGATTACATCATGGAGTGTAAAATAAAGGGGCTTGTTGTTGGATGCCTTTATTTGCCCTTTTTTGCTCTGTAATTCTACAGTTCCATAATAACTCTTCCTAGGAAAAGTTCTGTTTACTAAAGAATAACCACGATATTGTCTATAGGGTCCATAAATAGATACTGAACTAATCTGACCTTCTGTGTGTTGCTTCTGCTCTGTTTTTACTTATCAGTCACCCCCCAAAAAATCAATAAGTTCTTGTGGGTCTCATTTCAGGTGCCCTAATGCATGAATTATCAAATGATGGTGCTCGTAGACAGTTTGAATTTTATCTAGAAGAAATGATCCTGCCTCTCATGGTAGCTAGTGCCCAGAGTGGAGAACGAGAATGCCACATAGTGGTGCTTACAGACGACGATGTGGTTGATTGGGATGAAGAGTATCCACCCCAGATGGGAGAAGAATATTCACAAAGTAAGTATTGTGGCATGTTTTCTGTTTCCTGAATCATTACAGATTCTCTATTTTTTTTTTATAATATTGATTAAAGGACAGTTTTTATAAAAAAAGTACATTGAACTCTTAACTATACCAGGACTCTGCAAACTATGGCCTGTGGGCCAGATCCAGCCTATTGCCTGTTTTTAAAAGGTTTTCTGTATTGTCTGTGGCTGCTTTTGTGCTACAGTGGCAGAGTTGAGTTGTTGTAACAAAGACCGCATGGCTCGCAAAGCCCAAAGTATTTACTATCTGGCCCTTTACAGAAGAAGTGTGCCCACCCCTGACAAGCACAGAGGTAGTTTGCTTTTTGTTGAATATCTGGATCTTGATGGATTTTTTCCTTTGAATTTGGAAGCCTCCTAGAGAAGTAGATCCTGGAGTAGTAGATCATAAAAAAAAGCTGTTTTTTTAAAGTGAATTTTTATTTGTATATAAAATGAGAAACTTCGCCCTGCCCGGTGTGGCTCAGAGGTTGAGCGATTCCTGGTCAGGGCACATGCCCAGGTTGTGGGCTCAATCAGTGACTCTCTCATCATTGCTGTTTCTGTCTCTCTCTCTCCCTCTCCTTTCCTCTCTCTGAAATCAATAAAGGTATATTTAAAAAATAAAATGAGAAACTTCAACTCATTGATTTCGAGAATGACTAATTTCTAAGATGTTCCTTTTTAAATATCACATGTGTTTGGAGGATACAGTGAGCCTTCAGGAAGCTTTGTTAGGTATTTCTGACCAAAACAGCGTATCTTGAGCAGGAGTGACCAACTTTTCTTACTGCACTTTCAGACTTTTTCTAATTAGTGCTTTTTGATTGTTTTTGTTAGAAAATTTATCTTACTGTTGTTTATCTTGATGAATTCAATAGGGTATTTTTGACCAGTTTCATAGATTGAGTCAAAAGAATAATTTGAAGAACTAGGTAAAATAGCCCAGCATTTTGTTCTGTACTCCAGTCTGTACTGACTTGGTAAGGATTGGGGTTTAAATAAAAAGTACAGGAATATAGACTGTATCAAAATCCTTTAATTATTTTCCCATTTTACTTAACCCTTTTCTAAAAACAAAACAAAGCAGACTCCAAGTGGTATTCTTTTTGACTTCTAAAGAAGACTTTCAAAGGTTATTTTAACACCAATTACAGTAGCACTTTTCAGAGTTTATATTGAGATGTTTTTGTTGCATGATATACTTAAATGAGTGATTCTTTTGTGGACAGTTGTAATAATAGACATTTCTGTTGCTATTTCCTCATTCCTAGGCCCTTTGCTGACAATGGTTTTCTGTAACAGTATGTGGAATAAAAAGTTGAACAAAACACAGGAAAAATGAAAGGTTACCAAAAATGAAGAGAAATATCGGAATGAACAAACATAATTTGTATTTTAGTTTTCAAAAAAACTAAACTTTCTGACTTGAAGAGAGTAGAGCCAACATAGAATACAGAAATGACATAATAGTGATGTAGGGATTATAATACACCTGGCTTTTCCTTAATTGGTGAGCTTTCCATTTCAGTGTTTTTTGGTTTTCTTGTTTTTATCTTAAGCTTTGAAGCTTAAAAGGACTGAAAGCATTTTTACTTAATTTGTCTAAATGTTTCATCTTGTGCCAATGGGGAGCTAAAGATTTATTTAAGGAGACAGAGATAGCCTCTTCAGCCTGATTTTCCTAAATGTGGCAACCGTCCATTCTGAGATGTCAAAAAATATTTCTCTTAAAATATCAGTAATCTTAAGGATGTAGTTACAAATTTACTCCATGAGTAGCATCTGTATACGTATTTTCCTTTTATTGGCTCTTAAACCAGCATGTTTGGTTTGTGAGTGTTTTTTTCTTTTTTTGAAAAAACCTTTGCAGTTCACCTTTTAAGGGAGATAACTCCACCTGAAAGAGAGAAGGCGAGGAAAGTCCATCAGTCTAACTCCCTGAAGTTCCCAGCACATTTGGAAGACTCAACATGTTGTCAGTGGAATGTCTGTCCTTTGCAAAGCCAGTTTGCTCTAAACAGACTAACCTAGGCAGAACATGCTCGAATCTGCCATTTTTAACATCAGTATTAAATGGGGCTGTTCGCCTGAATGGAAAACAGTTTGTGGGGAGGGTCTTTGCCTTTTTGGGGAGCTATTAATAGTTGCTCAATCCATGAAATGCAAGATGTATCCATTAGGTACTCTCTAACAAGGCATTTTTTCCCCTTTCCAGACGAGGCCTTGTAGGCATCCTAGCAAAGTCCTTTACTTTGCTTGCTTGATAATGATGTGATCCTGATGTCTTCTTTTGGTTCTCTTATTTGAAGAAATTGGGGCAGATCCTATTTCAATAAGTTTATATATGATATATCTTTCAGAAGGAGAGTTCTTCCTATGGATTGGGTTACCTGATTGGTTATTAAAGCTTTTTTTGTTTCAACTTAAGTATTGCTTATACATTAACTGTACTGAATTGTCCTGTCATGTTGGCTAGTCATCCTTTGGCATCACTGCATCCACTATTTGGGATTTTAGGGTTGTGAGCCCCATTTGATGATCAAGATAAATTTTTTATATCCAAGTACTTTGATTTTAATAAAATACTTTTGTCTTTTTGTTTTCAGTTATTTATAGCACAAAATTATATAGATTTTTCAAGTACATTGAAAACAGAGATGTGGCCAAATCAGTTTTGAAGGAGAGAGGTCTTAAGAAGATTAGATTGGGAATAGAAGGTAAGACATTTTCATATATTCTGTTAACTTTCTTTTGAAAACAAAAACACAAGGTTAAAAAAATAGAATTTCATTTAGAATATAGTTTGAATACTTTAAGAAAAACTCAGAGAAATGATTATATCGAATGATCATGTAGTAGACCTATAAATAACAAAGACCAGCTTTCTTTATCTGAGAAAATAGGCCATTAGAAATTTTTATTCCATAAGATTCCCTAGTAATAGAAGATATGAATTTATCTTTTCTGCTATAGCTCACCCTAATGATCGTTTGACTGAGCCCATACATTTTCAGATTGCTTTTTACTTTGATTTAAATGAATTTTTCCAAAAGCCATGTTAAATGCTTGTTTTATTTTAAAATGCCCTTTGTAAGAATAAAAGTCCCTTCTTGACATAACATGACATAGTTTAAAGAATAAAGGTTCTAAAAGAAATAAGAATAAGAATAAAGGTTCTGGAGCCAGATTGCTTGTGTTCAAATCCTGTGACTTAACAATTGTATAACCTTGGCTAAGGCATTTAACTTCTCTGTGCCTCAGTTTCCGCATCTAAAATTAGGGCCTTAATAAATACTTTATAGGGTTATTATGATGATAGAATGAGTTGATACCTGAAAAACAAAGCAGAGCCTGGCATATAGCAGTTTCTCAGTACATGTTTGTGATGGTGATATGGAGATAATGGTGGTGATCATTGACCAGTCGAGCTGTTGGAGATCACAATACAGCAGATCCTTGAACAATTTCATTGTGTCGTTTCATCACAACATTGGTAAGATGCCATAGGAGCTTAACTCTTTATATCAGTTAACCTATGGTAAAATTTGTTTCATTATATCATTTGCTTAAAGTCACAAAACCTATTGACAGTGTTAACTGAAGACTTACTATAATGGGCTGCTGAGACATATGGGGAAGAATGACCAGAAACAGTCTTTGCAGGCAGAGGAGGCGGCTTTGGGCTTAAAATAAGTAGTGAAATTGCTGACACATTAGTTTTACCCATGTGTGTCTTCTATCATTTTGCAAACAGCTGTTTGTTCTCAGAGCTAGAGAGAAAGCAACT